>NW_021163149.1:0-1213 GCF_004324835.1 Dendronephthya gigantea | reverse complement strand
CATTTAGTTTGCTGTTCGATGATGCAACAGAAATATCGTCCTGGGAAACTTTTTTGAAATATTTTAACAGAGCCATGTGCGTGATTTCCGCACAAGCTATTCTCTGTTAGCAATACTTGAACGGAAATGTTTGACGTTTTAGCCAATTAGTTACTAATAAGGAAGTAAAATCATTCAGTAAAATAATAATAACACATCAAATGACATGTAACACCTAAAGCAAATGCGACTGCTCATTGACTGTTCTGTTGTGTTGGAAAAATGGAGGGCATTTGTGTAGGCTGCAATGAGTTCACAAAATACACAGTGCAAATCATTTGTTTGTAACCGAGGAATCCCAGTGTTCAATCCCTGCATCTGAAGACTATCCTGGATGGAAAAGTGGTTCGAGTGTTGCTTTATGTGAAGCGTGCGATGGGAAAGAAAGTATGCATCTAACTGCACTTATGCACTCGACTCACTTCAAGAAACCTACGATTCAGAAACAGACGACTCTGATTCAGTGAAACACAGCACCAAGGAGACATCGTTTTCCCTGGCTTGCGCATCACGAGGTTTTCATGAATACAGAAAAATTTGGGCTCCAAGGATCAACCAGCAGTTAACAGTAAAGCCAGAATCAAGGAACCTATTCGACCCATATGCTATTGGTCTTTTCACCAAATCAGAGGCAAGATTGAACCATTATCACTGGTTGGACATTTGCCTCGAGAGATCTCCCGATTTTGCAAGTTCTTCATTGAATATGGGGGCAATATAGAAGCAAATGTGTGTGACATTAAATTCCGTCGATCTCCATTACCACAGGGAGGCTTGGAGATTCCCATTACCGTTACAGTCTTGAAAACCATGCAAGTCAGAGGATCTACAGCAAAATGCAGGCATTCATAGGAATACTACGTGGAACCTGACAATATCCCGACTGAAATTGTCCAGGATGAAGATGAAGATATTTTTGACTTTTAATGTTACCAGGACAACTTAAAACATAAGTGAAATGTGTTTATGCGTTAATAAATGAACCGATTGCATTATTGACAATGAGTGTCTCATATTACACCATAATTACCTTTTCGCGCGGATTATATTTCGCGCAGTACTAAAATCGCGCACTCAGCGCTGCGCGAATTCTAGTACTGCGCGAATTTTAATACAAGTAAGGTATTCAACTTTGTAAACAAGCGATTAAAAATATTAACGTAAAGATTTCCTT
>NW_021163148.1:580000-597178 GCF_004324835.1 Dendronephthya gigantea | reverse complement strand
TGGCTTCAACAATGACTGTTTTATTGGTTATGAGGGTGTTAGCACGACAACCCATCAATAGTTGCATTGGTGATAAACCAACCCCTTGGATTGGAATATTTTGCAATTCCAATATTGCCAAATGAGGATCATGGCCATCATCATAAGCTTTTTTTAACAACTTCTTCGCTTTTTGTATAGTTCTTTCAACAAAACCGTTGCTTTGAGGAAACCGCGGTGAAGACGTGACATGTTGAAACTGGTACTGGCTGGCAAATGCACAAAATTCCTTGCTGGCAAACTCAGGACCATTATCAGTATATAAAATCTCAGGAATTCTGTGTCTAGCAAATTGTTGTTTAAGAACCTTAACTACTGTGATACTAGTGCTGTCCGAGAGCTGGTTTAATTCAAAATATTTAGAATAATAATCCGCTAGAACCAAATAATTGTCTTTTCCCACTATAAACATGTCAGCTGCTAAAATCTGCCAAGGTCGAACAGGTACTTCGTGTGGCATTAATGGCTCTTTCACTTGCTTATTCCTGTATCTGTTACAAGTTTGACATTTCTCAACTTTCTTTTGAATTTGTTTAGTTATACCAGGCCAAAATAAACAATCCCTAGCTCGATTTAAACATTTCTCCATTCCCAAATGACTACTATGTATCTTATCTAGCATTTCTGTACGCAGACTAGACGGTGTAATCAAGCGATCTCCTTTCATTAAAAGACCATCACAAATGCATAATTCATCTCTGAAATTCCAATATGCTTGTACATCCTGATCTACTTCTGAAATTTTATCTGGCCAGCCTCGCAATACCATTTCTTTCAGCTTTGACATAACAATATCTCGATCCATTTCCGACTTAAACTCTTCTGTCTTTTCTTTCGAGATTGGTACTACCAAATGAACTTCAAATTCATCACTCTCACTCGTACCCTCTAACTTGCTATTTGGACCAGCCCGACTCAGAGTATCAGCAATATACAATGCACTACCTGGGGTATATTTAACTTTTAAATCATATTGCTGTACCTTAAGCATCATTCTCTGTATACGCTGTGGTGCTTTACCAAGTGGCTTCTTAAACAAACTTTCTAGCGGTTTATGATCAGTCTCTACTGTTACAGTTTTTCCATAAATATATTGATGGAATTTGGTAGTACCATACACTATGGCAAGCATCTCCTTTTCTATTTGCGCATAATTATGTTCAGCCTGGTTTAACGATCGAGATGCATAAGCCACAGGTTGATTTCCTTGCAACAGACAAGCCCCCAAACCTTCTGAAGATGCATCCACTGAAACTGTAATGTCCGCCTTACGATCAAAATATTTTAATACGGGTGGTTGAGGAATCAATGAAATCAGAATATCATATGCTTCTTGTTGTTTCTCCATCCAATGCCATTTGACGGATTTCTCTAGCAACTCTCTTAGTGGTTTGCTTACATCTGCTTAGTTTGGAATAAATTTATTCAAATAATTAACCATTCCCATAAACCTTCTTAAACTGTCCCGATCTTGGGGAACTGGCATGTCAAGGATAGCATGGATTCGATCTGGATT
Source organism: Dendronephthya gigantea (assembly GCF_004324835.1). NCBI lineage: Eukaryota > Metazoa > Cnidaria > Anthozoa > Malacalcyonacea > Nephtheidae > Dendronephthya > Dendronephthya gigantea. Next base: position 595,623 of record NW_021163148.1, on the reverse strand, counting down.
TGGTCTCAAGCCATCACTACCAAATGTATGTCCAACATACTTTACTTTCTTCTTATTAAATTTACACTTCTCCTTATTAAACCTCAAATCTACTTCGGCTGCTCTCTCCACTACTTTCTTCAACCTTTGATTATGTTCTTTCTCATCCCTACCCCACACCAACAAATCGTCCACAATCACTTCACATCCTTCAACATTTTCAAATGTCTGAGCCAAATTCCTTTGGAAAACTTCCGGTGCAGATACAATTCCAAATGGCAATCTTTCAATTTTATACCTTCCAAAAGGTGTATTAAAAGTTGTCAACCATGTGCTTTCCTTCTGCAAGCTTTATTTGATAAAATCCCGATGTGGCATCTAGAGTTGAAAATACTTTTGCATCGCCAAGACTGGCTGCAACTTCTTCTACGGTTTTTAATGCATAATGTTCTCTAAGAATCCCCTTTTTCATATCTCCTGGATCAAGGCAAATCCGTACATCACCATTTGGTTTCTTTATAACCACAACAATTGGATTAACCCATTTTGTGGGTTGCTCAACTTTAGTTATGACACCCATCGTTTCCATTCGTTTTAATTCCTCCTTTACTTTATGCTTTAGCACATACGGAATTCGTCTTGGTGGATGAATAGTTGGACTAGCAGAGTCTTCAATTTTAATTTTATATTCTCCTGGAAGAGTACCAATTCCCTTAAATAAATTTCCATACCCTTTCACTATCTCTTCCACATTTTCAGCAGTAGTTGAGTCAATCTTATGGACCCTCTTAATTAAGTTCATCTCCGTACAACTTGGTAATCCTAACACTGGAATGACATCTGAACTTACAACCTGAACATCGAGTAAATAAATAACTCAATTGCAATTGTGGCCTTACCCACTGCTTTCATTTCATGCCCTGAATATGAAATCAATTTTGCTCTAGTTTTGTGATTGTACTTTACTCCAGCTTTTCTGCATAAACTCAGGTACCACATTACATTGAGCACCCGTATCAATTTTGAATGAAGCAACATGCCCATTTACTTTTAAATTCACATTCCAAGCTTCATTGGATTTTACTGTTCCAATAAAGAAATGTTGGTCATGTTCCTCATCAGTGTTATCAATCATGTTAACCTCTTCTGCTTTACACACATTGGCAAAGTGGTGTAATTTCTTGCACTGATTGCAAGTTTTCCCATATGCTGGACACCGACCTCTTCTGTGTCGATAGCCACAAAAATTACATGAATTACTACCGGTACTATCCCTTCTCTCTTCTCTTCCCCCTTTCCTCATATCATTTTGGCCCACCTTCTTTTCAACATGGACTGCATGTACTGTCTTTTCATCATTGAGCTCCCTTAGCTGGGTGGCACTTATTTCAGCTGCTCTGCAAATATCTACGCATTTCTCCAGGCTTAAATCTGATTCCCTAAGCAACCGTGCTCTCACCGAGTCATTAGTTATCCCACATACAATTCTATCACGTATTAATCCATCTTTAAGGTCAGAAAATTCGCATCTATAAGCTTTATTTCTTAATTCAGTAACATAAGCATCTATTGTCTCACCTTCCTGTTGATTTCTTGAAAAAAAAGAGTGTCTTTCAAATGTTAAATTCTTTCTTGGGTTACAATACCTTTCGAACTTCTCCATTATTTTATCCACCTTGATATTATCTCCCTCTTCATCCCACTGGAATGTGTTATACACTTCTAATGCCTCCAAACCAACCACGTGTAATAACGCCATGGCTTGCACTTTTCCGTCCTTTTTATCTAAACCAGAGGCGATTTGATAGATTTCAAACTGCTGTTTGAACCTTCTCCAGTTTTCTGCTAAGTTTCCTGTTAATATTAACGACTTTGGAGGATCTAACTTATCCATATTTATTGTTTTTTTTACACCTGACACCATGTAATAATTTACTACTGCATAAGTTCAAAACCAAGATGGCCAACCTCTATTATCAAATCTACAGTCCTATTTATACCTAACTATTTACACAGGTAACCCAAGCACTTAACATTACAACGTGGAACTGATCTCATGCACAAATTTAAACTCAAATTTTCTTGTTTACTAAAACAACCGTATATGCATTATGATTGTCAATCAGTACAGTATCGTGTACTGGGACACCACAACAACAGGCTGCTTTGTTTCATGCAAAGATAAAACACCGAAAGAGTTTCAAAGTTCGGTTGTTTACAAATTTTCATGCCCAGGGTGCTCCAAAGCATACATAGGAAAGACAGACAGATGCCTCTATACAAGACTCAACGAACATGCAACAACAGACAAACGATCAGAAATTTATAAACACATCAACACTTGTGAACAATTCAACCACCTGACAAATCTATTACAACTTAACATAGACGAACCCAGCACTGAACTATTTAATTTGTCACTCTTCCTATTGAACAACTGTCACATCATAGATAGGGCTAAGCATTGGTCAAATCTACTGTTCAAAGAAGCACTCGCCATCCGTCGACAAAAACCGAAGCTTAATCATGGCACAAAGGCATCAAAAGAACTATCGGTTTTCTCTTGAACAATATTAAATTATATATAGTATATACAACGCATGCACATGTAAATTAATCATTCCTGATGATGACTAAATAAAGTCGAAACGTTTAATCAAAAATGCTTACTTTATTCTGAGTTACTATTGTTGTGTATTTTATGAAAAGACTCAGTGGTTCCCACAATTAATACATATATTTTTTCTTAAAATCAGCAATTATGGCTGAACGGATTCGTAATAAAAATTGGGAAGACAGCATACAATTAAAAAACGACTTGCAGCAATATGTGTTACAAAACCTTTGTAGGTCAGAGGTTTTGGATTTCGTTAAAAGGGACTATCCACAATATGCCTGGAGCATTGGGAGCCTAGATCGAAGGCTTAGCCATTTCAGCATCAAATATATCAAGTATGATATATAATTAGAAGATGTACAAGCAGCTGTTCGGGAGGAGATAGAAGGTCCTGGTCGACTACTTGGCTATAGGGCCATGCACAAGAAAGTGAGGGAACAGCACCAAATGGCTGTTCTAAGAGATCTAGTATATGATGTGATGACTTTAGTCGATCCTGAGGGACTAGAGTGTCGGGGAAATGTAGGGCGGAGGAAAAGAAACCGAGGACCAACAGGCACATTTACTTCCATGGTATATTTACTTTTTTCCTTTTCAACAGTTTATGTACAGTAATAAATAATTTCCTATTTTTATGCTTGGATCACCTGGATGCTGAAATTCAAGAAATCATGAATCATCTAATTGTTTTAAACATATTGCTCATTTCCACAGTTAATGAACAATGAATAGAAGTCAGGCACTTATGAATATTTGTTTAACTTTAAGGGGCCAAATCATACCCACTCGGGTGATGGGCACGATAAACTTATGGATTTTTCAAGAGATACTTTTCCACTTACCGTTTATGGGCTGCAAGATGTTTTTAGTGGGTTTATTCTGTTTTTGAAAATTTGGACATCAAACTCTGATCCAAAGTTAATTGGCAGATGGTACTGGGAGCACATTAACAACTCTAAAGGTACTGTACCCAACTGATATAGAAAGAATGAATTCAACATGAATTCCTCCTTTTCTTCCATCCAATACTATCTCTTGCTGAATTCAGGCTTTTACATGACAATTCAAAAAATTGTGTATTTTTGTAAAATATGTTGCTGGTGACTTAATATGTGAAATTATTGGTGACATTAAACCATGAATTTTAGCCATTGAGACAATAACTTAAGTTTTTTTATTAATTTCTTAAAATAATACATTTATATAGTATTGCTTTGAAATAATTTGGCAGTGTAACAAATATAAACTTTTCTTTTCTGGAGCAGTTGTGAGCAAGTATCTTAGAGTGGACAAGGGTACTGAAAATGGAAATTTGGCAACGATCCATGCATATTTAAACCAACAAAAAGAAGATGTTGAAAATGTTGAGGACATTGTCTATTTTGGTCCATCTACAAATAATGTTGTTTTAGAACAGTATTTTTCTACCATTAGTGAGAATTATAGAAAGAGTGGGTGTATAGTTTGAACAATTCATCATTGAGTCATTCCAGGAAAAATTGAAATAAATTGTAAATTGTAACATATGGCAATATCACATAGGTGAAGACTAACTTGTGGTTTGCTTTGGGTTATTTCAACACAAGAGAAATGCCATTTTGTAGGTAAATTATTGTGAAAATGAACTAGTGCCTTAATGGGACTCCTCTTAACTCCCCCCCCCCCTACATCAGTCTCTTTGTAATTTCTTTCTGTACATATCATATAACTTAGTGTTTTGAGTTGAAGATCCGTAAGTGATTGCCATAAAGCTGGGTCCATTCTAGTTATACATGATAGATTGCAGTACCAGTGGTATACAAGCCAACATATCATGTGCCAGTCTCTTTTTGATTTCTGATTACATTAAAGTTAAACTAGAAAAGTATTTATTTTAAAATTTGTATTTATCAAAGATTGAAAGATGGTGGCATGAATTACACCACCATTTGGAAAAGTTTTTAAGAGGCAATTAAGAATGTTGCTAGAGCAAGGCCATTTATGACTCAAATAATGAAACAGACAGGTAGTCCCAAATATCATAATTAACACCTAAGGTAAAGTATAAAAACTTGAGGTTGCATGAGTCCCTTAATTTTACTTTTTTTACATTTCAGAAATCTACTGGCCTATGTTTTCATCCCAGTAATTCAGCAAGAGATGGACATATTCAGGAGTACAATTTAGAATTCCCATAGGGTCAGACAACAGAGAAATGCTCAAATGCCTAAATATGAAGCGTTATTAGGGTCATAATTCAAATTGAAATTCTTTTGTGCTAAATCTCATATGTTTCTTTTATCCGAATAACATAATTTGGATTCGAATAACATAATTTGATTTCGAATAACATAATTTTTTTGATTTCGAATAACATAATTTGGAATCGAATAACTAATTTGAATTTGAATAACAGAATTTGATTTTGAATAACATAATTTGGATTCGAATAACATAATTTGATTTCGAATAACATAATTTGATTTAGAATAACATAATTTGGATTTGAATAACATAATTTGATGTCGAATAACATAAGTTGGATTTGAATAACATAATTTGGATTCGCTGAGTATTCACCGAGTACTTTCGAATAATACATTCATTTTGAATAACAAATAACATGCATAATTAATAAAGAACTATTCCGAAAAATTTCCTGTCTGGGATAAATTTGATAATTTATGTCATAAATAATAGATAGGGTGCGCACGATGATAGAAGACGTAAAGATGTAAATAATTATATGTAACTACAAAATGGCAGATGATAATAATGAACGCACCATAAAATCTGAATTAGAGAGGTATATGCTAGAAATAATCTCTGTTTTGGAGCAGAGTAGTGAGTATGGACAAGATTTTGTTCTTTTTCATCTTGATTATCTTTGCACTATTATCGCGCGATACGTTGATGAATTGCAATACGGTAGTGACGTGCTTTGTCTTATTCAAAGAGCAAGAGAAATTGTCCGCCAGCAAGTCTACAATCATCCTGTATTTATGCTGCCGATCGCAATCTGCTGAATTCAAATGGTCAACGTGGTAGGCCACGTTACAAAATAATGCGAGAGCAACTTGAGTTCTTTTTGGATCAGAACTTTACATCTACTGAGATAGCTCCTTGGCTTGGTCTCAGCGAAAGCACTGTGAAAAGGAGAATTCGGGAATTCGAAACGACTGTTAGAGCAAGATATACCAATTTATCTGATGAGCAACTAGATGAAATAGTATTATGTATAATGGCAGACTTCCCAAATTCTGGCTACAGGCGAATGACCGGCTTTTTGCTTAATGCAGGCCACAGAGTCCAACAACAACGTGTGAGGGAAAGCATGAGACAAGTAGATCCTAATGGTGTGTTCTTAAGAGCAATTGAAATTCGAACAGTACGGAGAAGGAGATACCAAGTTGCGGGCCCACTGGCATTGTGGCATATCAACGGCAATCACAAACTCATCAGGTAAAACCTGGACCATTGTTTTTTTCTAAGTGTGCGCCTTTCTTATGTAATTATATTCTTACTCTCTCTCTCTCTCTATACAGATGAAAAGCAGGGCATTTTGTAACAATTTTTACCTTTTGTTGTCCCCACCACCCTTTACCCTTAAAAAATTTGGAAAAATCTTTATTTTATAGCTCTTTGCGTCAGAAACGTTCGTGCCAAAGTTTAGGTTTCTAAACTTAATACTTAAGCGCCAATCAGGAAATCAAAATGATTTGGGTTACAAAAATTCCTTAGTCAGTGCTTGGTACTTAAAAGAAGAAAATTTTTTTTTTATGCACACTTCTAGCATAACACATTCATATATAGAAAAATGTCATTCTCTTCTTTGGCACTAACCTTTATTCTCGTTTTTCGGGCATTAGAAAAATTTCAAGTAAAGATATTGTGGGTATTACTCATGATCATGTCGAATTTTGCACTAAAAAATTTTATTGCTTGAAACTTAATTTGAACTTCTTAGTATAAAGCATTTGCAGTAAAAATTTACCTGAACACTAGATACGACTGTACAAGCGATACATAAAAAAATTGGCATCATTCTTTTAAATCCACCCCCTTTTTCACATATCACTGAAGAAATCTGATATATATATATATATACAGAAAACTACAAGGTAGAATATTTGAACATTGGGACAAATTCATTGCTGGTGAAATGACCAGCAAACAACTGTTGCATGCTTGTGCCCATGTCAATGGCCCTTGCGCCCAATGAACTGTGATGGTGGCGGGGTATTTAATAAGATAGACTGTATATATCGATGTAAATAATGTAAATAATTATTAACTATTCTATTACGTATATTTGTATATTGTATGTTTATATGTCTTGTCTATAAATTATTAGTAAAAGTCATTTCTTGGCAAATAGCTTTCACGCCCAAATTTGTGAAATTATATTATTATATTAAAAAAACCCAAAATCACATGTGTTTGACTTACTGTAAACCTCGAATGTTATATATTTATACAAGTAATCAACTCTCAGCAGTGAATTCACTTGCCTGTACTTGCGATTTTCAAATCTGAGTATGCCAATATTGAAATTTTGACTTGACTTACCTTGGATAAAAAGCGATCCTACAGTACGATATTGCAGTAACAACTTCTAGAGTACCTTTTCCTCTCCAATTTTAAAATATTTAACACATTTGTACATTGAATAACATTGTCCGATGTTGGGCCAAGTTGGTCTGGATAGTGGGCCGACTTGGCCTCGGCAGTGGGCCGAGTTGGTTGGGCCGAGTTAGTTAGTGGGCCGAGTTGACCTGACACCGTAAAAATGAGCTGTTTATAAATCAATTGATGAAGAAATTCAGATCTTTCATCATTAATGTGAGTACACACTATATTAATCTCAATTAATTTGTCAATAAATTATCAACATAGACATAATTCTTGCCACCATATATTTCAGCTGTTTGTTGATTTGTAATTATTTTTTGCCAATTTATTTATCATTAATTCATGAAAGTCCTAGAATAATAAGACTAAATGACAAAATGTATTTTAGAAGAATAATGCTATAAAGTTCTGCTTCAAGTGGTCATACTGGTAATGATCATGATTATGATGATATGATCATTTGTTGTCCACCTATTTTTTTATTTTTATTCTTCTTTAGTATGTTGTACTCCAGGCATGGTTATTTAAAAACCTTTTCCAGCAGACAGTTTTGCGAAATATAAGAGAAAACATACTTCGAAAATAAACATCTTGTAAACCTAAGATATGAGTTGTTAAAAACAAGACACAATATTCAAGGTGGTATTTCGACTCTATTTCAAAGTCATTGTCAAACCTAACTATTTACAAGCAAGCTGCGATCTTTATACAAATATGTCAGGAAGTAATGATGACGTAAATCAGCGAGTTAATAAGAAATACGAGAACATGGCATCACGAGATATTTGCATGCATATAGTGATACAGTCTAAGGAAAGACTATAAGTTCCTTTGATGCCTTTAAGCCGCTATTGAGTTCTGGCTTTTTAAATTTTATATGCAGTGCCTTGAGGAACAACAACAGATTAGAGTTTGTGTGGTTGAGAGACTGGAGTATTTTTGTATTGCTAGGTACGAGTTCAGCGTAAGAGTAAAAGGAGCCAGAATCATTAAGCTTGTCAAAAAGATTGTTCATGTTAAGTAGGTAGTTTGCGTCGTCACAGTCCATTAAGTGTTTTGAAACTGCGCTTTTTAGTGGATCCAAATGTTCTGAAAGCCTCGTTGCCAAATTTCGCTCAGTTTTTCCAATATACGACATATTGCAGCCCGGACAAGTGAATTCATAAACTAGATTGTTCCGCGACATATCCAGAATTTTATCCTTTTTAGGAAGGAAATAAGAGATCTTTTTGGTTTGGTATATAACAATAAATTTAACCGGGTCCGTTAAGTTGCGCTGGAGCTTTTTAATTAGCTTTTTGACTAAAAATTCACCTTGTTTACCTAAGAAAGGAATCCTTAACCAGATTTTTTGCCTAGTGTCCTCGGGATTTTCAGTATTTCTGGATGCCGAATTACCATTAGTTTGATTATCTTCATTATCGACCGCATACCTTTGTTTTAGTCTCCGTATCATGGAAAAGCGAACATTTGCAAAAGCAATTTTTTCAACGTACGTTTCGAAAGAGTAGTTTTAATCAGTTTATCTTTAAAGACACGCGAAAGAACTATATCAATCGTTCGTTTAAGAGGCACATTAGTGAAAAGTGATTCAACATCGAAAGAAACTAAACGGTAACCTTCATCGAAAAGATTTTGAGGAATAGCCTTTATGCTGAAACAGCTTCAAATGAGTCAATCAAATTATGTTTGTTTATAGTCAACAGATTAAATAACGAAGAAAGAAATTTTCCGACATTATAATGCGGTGTAGATGTTGTATCTACGATTGGTCTAAAAGGCGGAATACCGGTGTAGGTTTTGTGTGTTTTAGGCATACCATGTGCTCGGCCGAAACTTGCTGCCTTGGGGCGCATAGACTTAAATTCAGACTCAGAAATTTCATCACGTTTCCGCAAAGTCAAAAGGTAGTTTTGTAGTGTGTTTAGTCGAGTACAGGTAGGATCATCATTGAGGCGAGAGAATTTGGTGGTGTTATCGAAAATGGACTTAAGGGACCTAACATAATCTATGCGTTTTAAAACGACAATTCCATTTCCTTTATCGGGCTTCAAGATAGATAAAGTTTTTGACATTCCAGCAAGCAAGCGGGTACGTTTACGATCGGTAAAATATTGCTTAAGATCTAAGTCTAAACAATTATACGTAAATGAACGCAAACTATTCTTAGCTCTGTCTTTAGCGAAGAAACCGTCCTTCCAGATCTTCTTTCTGTCAATTTGGTCATAGATTATAATTCAAGTACTGTATACATCATGTATACAGTACTTAAATTATATAAGTACTTTATACATCATGCAAATATCTCGTGATGCCATGTTCTCGTATTTCTTATTAACTCGCTGATTTACGTCATCATTACTTCCTGACATATTTGTATAAAGATCGCAGCTTGCTTGTAAATAGTTAGGTTTGACAATGACTTTGAAATAGAGTCGAAATATCACCTTGAATATTGTGTCTTGTTTTTAACAACTCATATCTTGGGTTTACAAGATGTTTATTTTCGGAGTATGTTTTATCTTATGGTTATTTAAATTGCTAGAAAATAGAAATAAACACTTCTTTCGTTAGCACAATAACAAAATGACCCTACAATTTTAAGTTATCTATTGATTTAACCTGTCTAAACATCTAGGATATTAAAGGCTCATATAACATTGAATGTTATGATATGTGGAAAGTGAAAGACATGTGAAGATCGATATTGAATTGCCCAATAAAGTAAGCTTTGAAATATTTCTGTTAATGTATCATTGACATTATGTAGAGTGATAAAGATAACTGCAGGGTGATGAAAATTGTAATTGCAAACACCAGTTTTTTGACAACTGTTTTCAAAATTTTGTGTACAGTGTAATTACTGATTTAGGAGTGACTGAACAATGCACTATTACTGTGAAACAGAGACAAAGGCTCAATTAATTCATAAGTAAACATAAAGTATGTTCAAGGAACATAACCCTGCATGTGTAAGCCTGATAGCAGCATTGCAAAGTTTTATATACACATTATAAAATACCACTGTATGCATATAAGTACTGTATACATCATGAAAATATTTTACATGTATACATTTGTGTGGTATATATATGTTTACATTACAGGTACATCTATATATCTACAACAAGTAGTGTAAATACATTTTCAACATTACCAATTTATAAAATTAATTTAGGATTGACCATGCAAATTGCTAGTAATGAGTTTTTTGAAACCCTGATGATTTAGAGCTACTGCACGCAACAATTTTAGTACAGTATATGCGTTACATGCGCATATATATATAAAATTATGTGAGCGAATCGTTTTTCTAGTCACGATTGCAGGAGATCAATAACATGCTGAATAAAATTGAAATTTTGGTGAATGAAACAGAAGAAAGTGAATTGGAAAATAAGGAGAATATGGTATGTGCCAGCCTAACAGCATTGCACACATACTCCTAACAGTACACTGTACAGTATATTGTACACTCTTGAAGTTACCTACATGTTTTAGCATACCAGACAAAGACTTCTTCTAATTGATTATTTGCCCTATTTTGATTAATAACTATATCATCATGGTTTTAATATAACTTATCGAACCTCCGTAATTATCGCTACCCTGGTTTTAATAAATGAGAGTAATCACCACACAAAGATGATCTATCAATCAGATGTAAATATTCTCTTGTCAAATAGCTTCCGTCATCCCTATTTAGGGCACATAGACTCTCATTAATATGCCAGGCTTCCAAACAACGCCTTTGTCCATAACGATCATTAGTGGTAATGACTTTTGAATGGTTCCACCCAATGTTATGGTTAGTTTGACACATGTGTTCCACCAAGCCTGATTTTGAACTGTCTAAGTTTGAAATAGCCTTTTGATAATCTTTTAAACGTGTGCTGAACTGGCGTTTTGTTTCACCTAGACATTCTTTTTCGCAATCACCACATGGTATAGAGTATACAGCATGAGTTTTCTGTTTAGTCGCTACGCGATCCTTGCGTTTCGAGAAAATATGACCCATATGTCTGAAAGGGTCGAACTAACCATAACATTGCGTGCAACGATTAAAAAGTCATCACCACTAATTATTGCTATGGACAAAGGCGTTGCTTGGAAGCCTGGCATATTAATGCGAGTCTTTGTGCCCTAAATAGGAATGACGGAAGCTATTTTCCAAAAGAATATTTACATCTGATTGATAGATGACATCATTTGAGAGTATATAAGAAACTGAGTTTCAACATCAGATCACTCCTGATGAAGACACTAGACCTGAGTGTCGAAACGTTGGGTCGTGAAAGTTAATCTTTGTGTGCTGATTACTTTCATTTATTAATGATTAATAAATTATCATTAAACCAGAGTAGCCATAATAACGATGGATTATATACCTGGTTGCCGTTAACTCATTAACTTCAATTTGTTATCAATCCTTGTTTAAAGATAGAAATTATGCTACAATAACCAAATAGAAATAGAAATTATGCTACAATAACCAAGATGAAGATACCAACGAATATAGTTTATGATTAATGGAAATAGATACGATTTTCGAGTTCTAAAAAAAGCCTAATGACGAGACTTAACGCTTTATATTATATTGACATATATATATTAATATATATATTATATATATACCTAAAATTAGGTAATGGTAAAAGGGTCGGGGTGTTTGTATATATTTAGCACCAAATTTTAAGTGTTATGTCCTTAGACTGATCTCATCATAGTGGCATTGTGTAGAAATAATGTTCAGAGCTCTGTAAAGGCCCTCTCAGTTATGGTATAACACCGTAATTCTTTTTTAAACAATACACTTCATAAATATTATCTTGTTGTTCACAATTGCATAGTATATTCAGCAATAATTTTTCCATTAGCAGGATTTGGAGAAAGATGATAAAGGAGATGTAAGCAATGAAGACTTGTCTACTGAAGATAATAGCGGCTATGAGATTTGGACTCCTTCTGCGTTAATCAATCAAGATGATTCTGTTCTGAACCTAAAGAAATGTTCGAAATCCTGTTTGGCCAATGACTCTCAGCATGTTTCCGCCAAAAAGAGTAAACAAGATCAGAACGAAGACAAAAAAGAGAACAGAGAAGCAGACGGAAGTGCGAAGGTTGGAAGAAGAAAAATTCCATGTTTATTGCCACCATGTAAGGCTTCAGTAGTATCTCCCACGACACATGCGTAACGTCCATCACTGGACCAAAGAGGCAGCCAGTAAAGTTTTGTCTAAGTTCAACAAGCGCAAACAGAAAGATAAAAATCTGAAAAAAAAAAATTATCATCTACGTCGTTGTTGTCCACTTAAAGACTGTCATTCCATTGTCCAAAGGTTGTCGGCTCATTTGCAGAAAGTCCACAATTTGGACCAATCCTCAGACGAGTATATTGGTGCTGTGCAAAGTGGAGTGATTGTGCCAGAACATTGTACCATACAATGGCACGAAGATCAACTGGTGACAGACGAATCGGGTTCTGAAAATAAAACAAGATCAGATACAATAATAAACGATATCCATCCTTTGCATTATGAAGAGAATAGTGATTCTGATAACAGGAGCGATGATTATGTAGTAACGTTAAGCGAAAGAGCAAATATTATTCCCTCAAGGGTTGGAATACCCTGCCTTCTTGTCGAATTTGAGGATTGGTTATTATCACCAGATAGAGGGAAAAGAGGTGGAAAAACTGCTAAGCAGCATGGTGCTCAACTATATGCTATCCTTAAAGCAATTGACAATGAAGAGGATGTGAACTCTCTGCTGGATATCAAGCTTATTCGTATTGCATTCCTTAAAAAGCACATGAAAGATAAAGGCTATGAAGCAGCAACTATAAAGTCCTACTTAATGAGCCTTCGCCATTTTTACAGATTTCTTATTTCTGACAAACCGGATGGTATTGAATTCAATGTCAACGAAGTAAATGCTTCTCGCAAAAAGGTGGAAATGTGGTCTACATCTTATAAAAAAGAGACGAACACTCGAAAATGGCAAAAACTAGAAGAGGACACCATGAATCGATTGACTCCAGCAAATATCCGTAATTTTGAGAAAAGAGACAGTACCAAAGAGGCAATCAAGATTCTTGACAAACACTCGGACCCTACCCACACAACCATAGTTACCCAACAAAATTACACCTTAGTTTGCGATTTTCTTTTTACGCAGGTGTTCATAGAAAATGCTAATCGCCCTGGCGTTTTGGCTAAAATGACCATGCAAGAATACAGAAAAATGTCTTTCCAAGATGATCACTTTGTTATCTTGGTGATGAAACATAAAACTGCTCATGTACATGGCCCAGCTTGCATAGTTTTAAATGCTAAGTTGAAGTCGTGGTTGTCCATATTCGTCTACTACATGCGCACGCAAATTACTTCAGCAACTAATGGAAACGTTTTCCTTTCTTGGAATGGGAATGAAATGGAGTCAAGTCATATCACCAAAGCAGTTCAGTCGGTTTTCAAGAAGAGTTCTATGGAACGAGAACGATTTGGCCATGATAAAAGAAGTGTTTGTAGAAGAGTTATCTGGAAAAAATGTTACTTTGGATCAAGTTTGTGATTGCATTAAAGCAAACTCTCAACTGCATGACATGTTTCCGAGACAGGTCTATGACAAATTGAAAAAAGAGATGATGAAACAATCGTCACAAGAGCCTTTACCTGACTTGCCTGATGCCACAGAATCTCTAGAAGATAAGGTAACACGCTTAACAGAAGAAAATGCCACCGAGAAAAGCCAGTCACTTAGTATTATACCACCAACGGAAAGAACTAATACGTTTACACAAGACGACGTTGTTATATTACAAGAATTGTTCAGGGATATGATAATAGCTAATGAAAAGATTAGTCGAGTTGAGATTGAAAAACGTTGTGCTTCATCACAAGATAGGAAGAAAATACTAATGAAGGTGTCAGTGGTTCAGGTCATGAACCGAGTTAAGTATGAAAGGCGAAGAAACAACATGACGTGTTGAGAACTTCCATCCTTATGTACTAAATAGACTTTGTTTTCTGTTGTCGTCATGATGATGTTTGCAATTCATTGGTACGTGTTGAGCATTATATGTATACGGTTGTAAATGCATATGAAGACTGTATAACATTTATATAGACTTTTATATAGACTTGTTTGTTCATTGAGCTCATATATTAAAAGTCAAATAAACACCACAGTTTTTATTCTCTTTTCCAATATGAGCAATGCGAGTATCAAAATATGAAATAAACTGTGAACAATAATCGATACGTGAGTAGCATTTGAAAATGATTGCAGATTTCAAAACATATGAACAGAGACACAGGGACGTGCGCAGGATATTTTGTGGGGCAGTAAGGTAAAAATGATGAAACACACACACTCAACCAACTATTTGAAAGGAATTTCATTTACCAAAATATATGATATAAAGCCAATGTTTCATTCAGCGGTACTGTAAGCAGCATTGGCAAAAATGGTTGTTGAACCATCAATACTGTTGCAACTTGTTGGCAATCGTGTCAACAAGTTGCAACAACATGATGATGGAAAAAGGATCAACAACAATGTTAACAATACTATAGTTCATGGGGTGCCGCACAATGGATTTGCGTAATAATTCAGTGAATCAAATAAATCTGACGTTACAATTCACAAAAACAATATGGCGGACTTACCGAATTTATAGCAATGTGGGAGCTTAAGTATTCATTTAGCTATTTAAAAAACTTAGCAGAAAACCAGAAATTATATGTCGACTGAAAAAAGTTCAGAGTTTAGTGGAAGATGTACGTATCTTATATCAAACATTTTTGACAGCGACTGCGGAAGATTGTTAATTGGGGGGGGGGAGACAATAAATATTCATATATTCACGTTAAGCATTACTATTTTTTTTCAAAATGATTGTTTTTGCAGTCTATTAACACAAATATATGAATATTAGCCTCCGAATTAACGATCTTCCACGGTTTGTGTTTGAAAGTATGAACTAAGAACTGATAGCTTTCAGGCATTATAGTACTGTCACTACTGTGCATAAATTAGTACATATATTATACATATTGGCACTATAAATTACAAGGTATTTGTTAAAATATACAACTTAGGAGCGTTGAGTTTGCACAATAGACATTTCAACATACAGTAATGTGTTCTTGTGGAACAAAGGCTGTTCTTTTATTGCAAAATGGAATTTAAGTGAAGATGGAAAATGTCATGAAGGTCAATTGGGATATAACTGTAAAGGAAAAAGTAAGATATTTGCGACACTTTATACCCTTAATCTTTTCATGAAACCTTACACTTGCAAATACTCACAATAAACAATGCAGTCTCTCGTGTTCTTGCCATTTATCTAGTTTAAGCCATAAAGCATCATGGTAAAAAGACTTAAATAGCAACTCTATAGCTATCATTATTT
>NW_021163148.1:475000-575000 GCF_004324835.1 Dendronephthya gigantea | reverse complement strand
ACCTACAGCAAACTGTGTAGTTATTGGTTTTATTGGGGTCCATGTGGACTCAATGCCTTGAACATAAAGTTGTCTATTTTCATGTCTTGTTTTTTCTCCAACATCTGAATGGTCAAATTGGACCCATATTATACCCGAAGGTTTATCTATTTGATTCAACTGTATCTTTTTAACAACATTGCCAGCGCCATTAGTTATTCCATCATCAGTGCGTATATTTAATGCTATCTCAGTTCTTTCTCCAACTGAAGTTAAGATCAGAAGCAATTTGCTTAGTTTTCCTAGGATCATCTGGTATTTGACTCAAAATTTTATCTAGAAGTTGAGTAGAGTTAGCCCCTATAACACTATCTATTGCTTTGATCGAAAACTTTTCAACAGTTGCTGCATTATGCACTCTTTCGTTGAATTCATTCACCTTCTTATTTTGTATGAACAAGTGAGGAATATCCATGAATTCTTGGATGGTATTTTCTCTTATTAGTCTTTCTTTTAGTTTCAAAATGTCATTTTCAGTCTGTTTTCCTTCCCTAAGTCTGTTTAATATTTTAGCAAACATTTTGCTATCCTTTTGTCTCATTATTTCTTGCAATTCAAACATATTAAAGTGATCTTGCTATTTATTAGGAGCAAGAACAGCATATTGCGAATCGTCTATATTCTTAAATATATACCTGTCCATTACAGGTTCTAGTTGAAATAAATCACCAATAACAACCATACTTACACCACCAAAGTCTTCGTTACTTCCCTTAATATCTTTCAATCTATTATTTATTTGAACATTAAACATTGCACTACCAACCATGGAGATCTCATCTAAAAATATTAGTTTTAAACCAGCAAGTTGACATCGTAAAGTGTTCAACCTGCTTGAATCAAGATGTTTGTAATTCTTTAAACTTTGACATGCAGGTATTGCAAGTGCACTATGTATTGTGTTACCTTTAATATTGAAAGCAGCTTTACCAGTTGGTGCAAGCATTAATATTTTCACTTGATGAAAGTCATCACCTGCTTTGGTATTGTAGTATTTTAATGCTGCTTGATATAGACACTTAGTGAGATGTGACTTGCCAACTCCAGCACCTCCACTCAGAAAACAATAGAATGGATTGTGAGATGTTTTAATAAGATGTAAAACATGATAGAAAAATTCTTTTTGTTCTTTGTTTAATTTTTGTACCATTCCTCGGTAAACGTCATCCTGTTCCTCATGCAGTATCAGCTGTTCAGTATTTGACGCAATTGAAGGAATTCCAAGATCACCAGATAGGTCATATTTTTCATTAAAATCTGAATGAAGGTCTAGTGTACCTTCATCTTCATCTTGACGCTCAATGTTTTGAGTTACTGGGGCAAGAACATCAAAGTTGTCATCATTTATATCTTCAAAATTGTTAAATTGATCCTGAATTGCATTCAAGTCCTCACTGCAGATAGCATACTGCTTCATTTGTTTATCTATTTTATTACTAATTTGTACATAGTGTTCTTCATAAGAAGAATAACCTCCTAATAAATCAATCGTTTCATTTCTCCACGATGTGAATAACATGATTAGTTCTCGATAATGCTTTTCAGAATCAACTTCTTTGTTAAAACAAACACTTCGAATAATTCTGGCTTTCACTCTTTTTTTATTTTTTTGTTCAATTTCCTTTTCCTCGTCATTATCATCATTATCACTCAAGTTTGTCTCATGTGGGTTTATCAATATCTACTCCACAAGATGGTTTAATATATGGCTTACCAGTAGACTCATACCATGCTGCCCAATCAGCAAGTGACAGATTTTCAAGTTTTGCTGGTCTCTTAGTGTAACGCTTTATCAAACCAGATGCATAAACTTCATCAGAATCACCTTCCAAATTGGTAATTTCTTTTAATGGTTTTAGCAATTTAACTCTCTCCTCAGGGGGTGAAGTATTAATAAATATTACTTGACGTGAAGATTTCCTCATTGAAAGTTGCAGCACTATGTAGACTGCTTCTTGTGCACTTATTTCAACATTGTTTAAAAATTTATTACCAATATCTCTCACTTGTTGTTTAATAGTACAGTTTCCTCTTCTTGCTTCTTCACAAGCTGTTCTGAGGAGTTCACTCATGCCTTTCTGAGCCTTAGATATATATGATACAATATACATTGCACATGCATATACATCAAGTACAAATTGAATGTCCATATTTGCACGCCATGCACTGAGACATGCAGCATTGTAATTATTAATCCTTAGTTCATTAGGATTTCTTTTCAAGAATATAGTCGGTGTATTCAGACTAGATCTAACAGCCAGCAAATAGTTTTGTTCTGTTAATTTAAGATTTATTAACAATTGATCAAATGTAATATCCTCACCCTCCTTCATATCATTTAGATATTTATAAACTTCCATGTATCTTTATGGTGTTCACATTCACTATTATCCATGTCAATTTCTAATGGATATAAAATTTTAGTTAACCTCATAGGTGGTTGCGGGTAATTAAACCGACATACACTTTTTGATTTCTTTCGACATGTGTGAGAATGACGATGAATTTGCCTGTTTACAAGTGCAAGTAACTCAGGATTATGAGTTGGTTTTTCACATGTAATTATTTTATCAATGAATGAAACAACATTATCGTCAGAATCTTCACCAAATGTGGGACCATTTTCTAGCCATATTAACATATGAATATGAGGTGAACCTCTTTGTTGATATTCAACTCTGTAAAACCAGTCAGCAATTTTCCCAAGAGGCGCAGTTCTACTTAAAAGAAAGTTTTTTAAAAACTGATTTATTTGATGATCAAAGTGTCTAGCACATGTTACTGGATCACTCTGAATTAATCTGCTTTTCTCTTCCCAATTGAGGTTTTCAAGCTCATTTTTAGCATAGTCTTTGTTATCAACAAGTTTACCAAGTATTCTTAGGAGATGAATCCACTGTGTTTCTGCAGATGAGAAACTACAAAATAAAGATGCTGAACCCAACTGCCTTATCATTGCAAATATATCCTGTTTTGCTTTTTCAAAATATGGAGGGGATCCTCTCAAAGCTCTTAGGAATTTAAATCCTTGATCATGTTTAATCATCCTATCTATCACTCCTGGTTGTTTTAGTTGACCAGCTGTAATTGTGCCACTATTTCTATGACATTTTCGCAATGCAACTTGTGACTGACCTAGCAGGATCTTCATCTGTAACTTCTTAGCTTTAAAGAAAATATTTTCAACGCACATTGCTGCCCTTCTGTCAGATCTTCTTAATTCTGACTTGCAAATTTCACTGTAATGGACATCAGTGTGTCTAACTTTATTGTCAGGACGTTTCTGCCCTAGAAATATGCCAGGATATGCCAATTCTTCAGAATATTTATCTCTGAATACACTGATAGGTCTATTGCCTTCAGCAGGTGCAATATTTAAAATACACTGACGTTCATTATCAGTCACAAAGTCTGGGGCTGTTAACATTGTGTCAGTGACCCCAGCAGGTATTTCTACCTCATCTTCACTCCACTGATCTTCCTCATCTGAATGGTTTCTTGAACATTATTAGAGTTTGTAAACTACCCATGTTTTCTGTATTACTGTCAACTGTATATGGTGAATTCTGTGAAAGATCATCAATATGGTTATCATCTAAAACAATTGAATTGCCTTCAAGCCAAGTATTATTAAAACTTATACCTTCCTCTTGATAAAGGTTACGATTATTCACAAGCCATTTGGCAGCTTCTGCTACCTTTTGTGGTCTTACATTGAGTGACAAAGCTGAACTTTTGTATTGTAATCTTCTCTTAAGGTTCACTTTAATTGTACTGGTTTCATTTGGTAATCTTGGTAACATGCTGACTGTATTAGCAACATCTGCAGGAACATTAACAATATTTCCATTGATTTTGAGTTGTTTACCTCTTGGAGCTTGCATTAGCTTTTGAAATGCGAGTCTTGGAGCAAGTAATCTACATTCTAATTCATTTAAATAAAAAAATGAAGGTTTTTTTGGAAACTGCATGCCATTTATAATAGCACAAGGAGGCACCTTATTGTTTTTTAAATGCTTATTACATGTTTGACACAACCACTTGAGATTGTTAACACTGACTTTATTCAAAAGTCGGTTTTGGACATCAGGGTTATTTTCCTTAAGTGTTCTAGCTAGGACAACACTGTTTATACCATAATTGATCACAACAAGTGCAAATATAATGAGGGCCTTGCGAGACAATTTCATGAAATTTGGATATCAAACTTTGTATTGATTCATTCTCAGAACGTTTTTGTTTTCTGTACTCCCGTATATACACTTTTCGTTTTTGCTTAGACTCAGGACTCTGTGCTGAGGGTTGAAAACTTTCTCCAGCTCGTTTTTGTTTTCTGTACTCCCGTATATACACTTTTCGTTTTTGCTTAGACTCAGTACTCTGTGTTGAGGGTTGAAAACTTCCTCCAGCTCGTTTTGTTTTCTGTACTCCCGTATATATACTTTTCGTTTTTGCTTAGACTCAGTACTTTGTGCGGAAGATTGAAAATTGTCACTCGTTGTCTGTTTGGCACACCACAAACTGTCAATGTCATTTATTTTGCTGATAGATTTATTTATGTTCATCTCAACACTTCTACTATTATCTATTATTTCAGAAATATGTAACTCATTATCATAGACACCTGACATAGAAGATGCAGAAGAGTGTGGTAATGTTGATACATAATGATACTCATCTATATGGCCCAAATAAATATCAGTTAATTGCTCTGTTGGCGATACTGCTTGTATTATATTGTACTCTCCAAACAATTCATGTGTCTCTGCAATAGTAATTTTTAACTTCAGGTGGTCAGCCACAGCTTGTATAATTATTGCATCTGCCCATGCCCCTTGCATAGACATAGTATTGAGATAATCTAACCAGGAGTTTTCAGTATTACTTTCAATGAATCTCTGAGGATTGTCTCGCAAATATGCAATACCAACTGCTCTAACTTCTAAATGGCGCTCAGGGTCACCATATAACTGATGAGACACCGCTCGAAAGAAACAGTCGCCACCCCCACCAACATCACATGGTATTAACTGATAGCGTCTTAGCCTTTGTGCTAACACTATATTTGATGGCAGAACAATGTTGGTATTTTTAACAGGACCAGGATTTAATTCAATATCTCCTAACAACAACAGTTTATTTTCACATATGTTATACTGACAGAGAAAACTGCTATTTTTGTTTATTGATTGATTGCATAAAGAATGTTTTCTAATTTTATGCTTTCTCCGAAGAGGTTGTTTTGCCCTCCGAAGAGGTTGTTTTGCCCTCCGAAGAGGTTGTTTTGCCCTCCGAAGAGGTTGTTTTGCCCTCCAAAGAGGTTGTTTTGCCCTCCGAAGAGGTTGTTTCGCCCTCCGAAGAGGTTCATAAGTCCTCTGAAATGGTTTAGCCCTAAGACGTAGATTCTTTCGTAAAGTATAAATTATCGATCCATACAACTCACAAAATATACTAGAAGTACTGTCATTCGCACTGGTTAAAATATTAGAATTCATGATTAAAATACTTACCATGTCAGGATATACGGTCGTTCCTAGTTACAAAATCAAAAGCCTTTTCAACTTCCAAGCAAAAAGTGCCAAAACGACAGATAAAAATCAGGACTGAGCTATAGATTATAGAATCGAATACAATCACTGAAATCACTGCTTTCTGCCCGTTTCCATGTGTTTACTGTTCAGCCTGCGAATGGGCATCGTAGCATTCCTGACGTAATCTTTCATAATACTAGCCGTTTATTGGATAGAAGTGAACAGTGAACAGTGAACAAGACGATAGCAATATATCTGCTACGCAGATACAAAAATGCTATTCTTCATCATAGGATGGCTGGGGTTCACACAATAACCCTAAATTGCCATCTATGTGAAGTTTTTAGTTTTGATTAACCATTCCCTTTTGTCTTCAAAATGTGCTGGCCTTACAAATGGGGTAATAGTAAATTACAACTGATATGAAATATAGAACTTTTATTAGGGGTCAGTATCACTGAGCTATATTAAAATTCCTGGATGACTTGCCAACAGTTGAGGCTCGGCCAACAGTTGAGGCCACAGATGGCGGATTTTGAGCTTTGCTGACGCCACTTGGTTCCTTTTAGTCATGGTAGTTACCCATTGAAGTTACCACTGAAACACCGAAATACAAGGTGAAAAACTGTGTCCGTCACCCTCCCGATTTTTATGAAAATATTTTAGGCTTTCCGTATAATTTTTTATGGTATATAATTAATATATAATTTTTTAAATTTTTATTTCATATAAAAAGGATAAAATTGTTCTCTTTCCCTGTTCAACAAATGGAAAAGAGACGTCAGACGTAACTTCGTGCTCTACATCTGACCTTGTGAATGGCCAGCTTAATTCGGTAGAGTGAATTTTCTCATTTTGCTGTTATTTGATAGCATCCAGGTAAGCCGTTTTTTAAAATATTATAAACAATCTCGGTTTTTGCCTTTCGAGTTTCAACTATAGTATAAAATGATTACCAAAGCCTCTGAGACAATAAATCCATCAAAACGTGTGGTACAAACTGCAAATATACTATTTTCAACCTTTGGTACATCACAGTGCAGTCAGTGCAACTGTTATATACCCAAATTTTATCATTTTTTCTTGACTTGTGTGGGGAAGGAATTAAATTCCTGGCAGTGTCAATCTTTTGAGTTTGGTCTATGCTGTTTTCATGATAGCAAACATCAATGTTGATAGGTCCCACCCAACATCATTTAACATGATCTGACTAACTAAAGTGCTGAGTGGGTGCTGATACAAAATAAATAAGAATTTTGCTGCAAACAGTGTAAAATTCCAACCTCTGATAGTGAGCCCTGTTAAAGCCTAGTTAATATATTATCTTGTTTACCTTAATGTCAAATCCAAAGTCAAATGATTAATTATCATAGCTTTTATTTTTTAGCTTCTTGCACTTGGGAATAAATCTTGACCATATCCCCATTTTTATTTTTTAGGATGAAGTTCATGCATTTTATGAATGTGCATTGTTATTCTTAATTACCATGTTATCTGATTTTGTTGTTGGCTGGTGTTTTTATAGCAATTGTTATATTAATTAAATGAAATAAATATAAACATGCATTGACTGAGCAGTGTGTCTTCAATCTGCAGCAACTTTTATAATTTTCTGTTTATGGTATCAACCTCCAAGAGAGCTATATTCATTAAGCTAATCAGTGGAGCCTATGGAGGGATGAATGTTATTTTTTTCTATGACCAGGGGTCCAGGGATCCTATTAGACAGTACTGAAAACTTTTATAGCCAATCGAGGTACAAGCTGATGACCTAAATGAAAAGTATATTATGAAAATATGACTCTTGGTTTAAACTATATTCCTGCACTTAGTATTAGTCAGCTGCCCAGCAATTTGCCTGAGTTTTGGCCTCAAGCTTTGGATTATGCATAGATATAAAGTCCTGAAGACAACATCACATACTGAAAACTAATTGCATACTTCCTACAATTCATCAGTTCAGGGTTTAGAAAAGTCAAATTGTTGTCCATAAATTTCCAGTTGTCTTCAAAACATGCAAGGATAGTGCCAAAACATTCAAACATTTCATATTGGAATGTATAAATAACAAAAATATTATTACGAAAATAAAATAAACCTGTCAGTTCGTGTCAGTATTTTAAAAAACTTTTAGTTTTCCATATTTTTTTGACATTTTAATGTATTTTTTCCCCACATTGGCAAAAAAACAGCATCTATGACTTGTATTCATCTTAATAATATGAAATGAATGAAAAATGCATACCATTTCAAAAACAAAAAAAAATTATGGCAAAAAAATCATATTAACCAGGGGAGGAGTTGGAGCAATTGTAGAATACTCTGTCATTTTTGAACCTGTGTTTGAAGAAGGCGGATACTGGCTACGAGTACTGATATTTAATAATCATTAAGTGGTTAAAATAATTATTAAAACCTAAATGTATGTATATTTTTTCACTGGCTACTGGCTACAAGTTTAATTAAGATATTTGAGAACGAGGCAATACAATGATGATGTAATGTTAAATCTAGCTATATTTTTTCACTGGCTACTGGCTACAGATTTAATTTAAGTTATTTGAGATTATGATGATGTAATGGTAAATGTAGGTATATTTTTTCACTGGCTACTGGCTACAGGTTTAATTAAGATATTTGAGAACGAGTCAATACAATGATGATGTAATGTTAAATCTAGCTATTTTTTCACTGGCTACTGGCTACTGGCTACAGATTTAATTTAAGTTATTTGAGATTATGATGATGTAATGCTAAATGTAGGCATATTTTTTCACTGGCTACTGGCTACTGGCTACTGGCTACAGGTTTAATTAAGATATTTCAGAACGAGGCAATACAATGATGATGTAATAGTAAATGTAGGTATATTTTTTCACTGGCTACTGGCTACAGGTTAAATTAAGATTGGAGGTTAACCCTAACCCTAAGCCCTAACCCTAACAGGTTTAATTAAGATCGGAGGCATAAACAAAGCTATAGAATATTAACATATTTATTTTTGAAGAATTCAAAAAAATCATTGATTACGAATTTAACCTTTTAAAACACTTGTACAGTGGAACTTGCATGTTTATGAGTGTTTGTGACTGTACTGTCTACTGAGTGTCACATTGTTCTGGTGTGATGAGATTTTGGGCAATAAGTAAATCTTTGATACGCCTTGCCACTGATTTATGCACTGGGAGATTGTACTTAGTGGTGTATTCATGTAATTGGCAGAGGTCCTGGTGGGGCAATGCTGCAATAATGTGTGGGGATCGTTTCACAAAGACCCTTGTTTGGTTGGCGCTTCCTGCGACTCGAGCGGACAAGAGTGAACCAAATTGGGGTGTAAGTTGGTCAACGGCGGCGTTGAACTCGTCGACTGTTGAACTGCGCACAAAGCAAGGTGCAGATTGGCGAAAGCCACGGTGGGTGACTACTGGGCCAGGGAATAAAATAATGGCTGTTTTGACGTCTCTAATGCGTGGTTGTGACTTTGGTGCGTCACAAACGTTGTGTGTAATAGACTTGATAAACTGCAATGGGTAAAGTAGAAAAGAGGGTATTAACCAACGGTTAATGTGTGTGCATGATAGGAAATTATTTGTTGTAACACAGATACAGTATCATGTAACCATTGTGTGCGTGTATGATTCCCAAATGTAGTCTAAGCACAGCAGCCCGTCCAGGCAAAGAGATAATTATAACTGTCTGTCTGTCACTGTTTAATTGTGTAATGTCAGAAATTTTGGGTTTTGTTACTTTGATGCAATTTAAAGCGACGGTTTTTAAGAACGAGCCAATTGTATATTGGCAATTTAACTAGTAAAATAGCACTAGTTATGACTTATATTAAGAGAGTATTTAATATACATAGTCTAAGGTGCGAAAATGTCTGAGTGTTCGACTGTAACAACACATAATGGGAGTGCTACTATAAAGAAAGTTTATCCCATCTGTCAGCGATTTTTATTTTTTAACAGATTTGAAAAGATTTAACTGTGGCACCCTTAGTAAAATAATTTGGTGGTTGATGATCGAATGATCAGTAGCACGCTGTTGAAAGCGGGGGGCTCGGGTTAGGATTATTTGTAACATTATGAGAGCAATTGGTAATAAACGATTGCCTCATTTTTAAAAAACATTCTTAATGCAATGTAATGTATGTGAAGAAAAGACTGTTACACTTACCTCACATAGCATGTGCTTCTGTGCTTCTAAGTAATCGACATACAAAATGGCTGATCGCACTGTTTGTAGCGAGATGATACGTGGAATAGGGACGTCTGCGTGTCCGGTCAACACGTTGTTCATGCCAAGACCAAAAACATGAAGGACTGCTGCGAGTCGCTGGATAAGGTCCAGTTTCTTCGATTTGGGTGGGAGGTGGATCCATCCTGAATGGCTTCTTTAACATCGGCAATGAATTCATCGTTTTTTTACCTGAGAAGTTGTTTGGCTTCTTCGTCAAACTCGTATGGCACATTCTGGTCTTGCTGGCAGTCGTTTATGTAGTCGAAAACGTGCTTTATGGTATCGTTGGGCTCAGTGGTAAGGAAATCGTGGGCTGCTTGAACTTCAGCAGACGTGGGGCAAAGGGCTAGCGGTACAGCAAACATAAAGCGATCGATCAATCCTTGGCCGCGGTCCATTCTTGCTATAAGCTTCGCTGCATTAGGCATCTGGGTTGCACCGAGTATTGAGAAAGGTGTGTTGGCAGGAATTTGACGTATGTTTTCTGTCGAGTAGCTGTAAGTGGTTGCCTCTCCAGAAAACAGCTTGCATAGGAACATGGCGTCACCACTAGCACTTTCGTCATCACTTTTTAATAGTTTATTTAAAACGTCGTATATTTCTGAGGAAACAAAGAAGCCACTGTTGTGGGAGGCAAGATGTTTCACAAGACCAGATGATGTTGTTCTGCCGAGGAAAGGCATGTCGTCTTCTTCCTGCAAATGTGTGATTGCTTGTATGCAACCATGATGCACAGCCGAGGACTTTCCCGTACCAGGGTAGCCAACAAAAATGATGTATAGGTTTAACGTTTGTTCGTTAGTCAATGCTTGGACCGCGCACCCATTTTTCTTGATAAAAAGGCTGTTGAGGCCAACAACGCAGGCGTCAAATAACCAATACAACTATTAAGCGAAGTAGCTTTGTTGCGAATATAGGCAGCGAGATCTTGTGGCAGCATATCTTCGAAAGAAAAAGGTATGCTGGAGATTCTCTTGTGCAGTTGTGTCCACGTTGTTTCGTGTTGTCTAGCGACTTTCAAGAGTGGGACAAGAAGACAAGATTGGCGGTCCCGGCAAACAAGTCCAAATAGACGAAAGTAAGTTTGGGAATCGGAAATATCACCATGGCCATCGTGTTGAGGGGCAGTGGGTTTTTGGTGGGATCGAAGAAGATTCCAGAAGATGTTTCATTGTAGCTGTCGAGAAGCGAGACAAGGCAACATTGTTGCCAATTATAGAAAGATACGTTGAAAAGGGAACGACAATTGTGTCGGACTGCTGGAAAGCCTACATTCATTTAGAGGAAAAGGGCTATAAACATAGAACCGTCAACCATTCGAAAGAGTTCGTCAACAGTGAAGGATTTCTTTTTCTTGGTGTCCTTGTAGTTTCATCATCCTACAGTAATTATGCATGTATGTTGACGTAAAAATTCCTCAATACCAACCTGGGTACAATTGCCACAACAAAAATAAAGTTCACTGTTGTTCTCATCCATGAGATTTGCTGTGGCAAACTAGAAATAAGATCTATAATGACTAGAAATAGTGTCATATTAATGTAGAACGGGTGATTGCAAACTGATTGTGCAATATTAATTTTTTGTTGTTTGACTTTTTATAGTGTGTGATCATGAATGTAAAACGGGTCATTGCGCGAAAATTGTGTATTATTACATTCGTACGCATTTGTTTTGAAGTGATGAATAAAATAGAAATTGACTTTAAATATGTCCCATGATCAATTGCATGATTGTAAAACAGGTAGTTTTGAAGTGATGTAGTAGTTTTGAAGTGATGGATCAATAGTAATGTGTTAATCCGCCTGGGAATTTGCAGCAAATATTTCTAAATAAGTTTAATATGGGAGACTCATACAGATAGTAAAGGGTATACTATTGCTGTTGTAATAAGGTCACTTAATAACGTCAGCAGAGTGAAATTTGAAAAACGAAAGTTGAGCATAATTCTGTCTGATAAATCTGGCTATTGTTGGAAAGGCGAGGGAAGCCAAAAGTCAAAGAGATAGTGAGCTGCGAAAATGTGTTGAAATTTGTTGACGTTTCGAGCGAAAGCCCTTCATAAGAGGAAATGAAGATCGAAGTAATGTTTCGGCTATTTTAGCGACACATCATTTCGATGTTGAATCGGTCTGATGAAGGGCTTTCGCTCAAAGCACCAGCAAATTTTAACAGTTTTTGGCAGCTAACTATCTGTTTGACTCTTGGCGTGCATTTTCACTGCCTACACAGCACAACAACTTTTTCGACGGTATCTTGGAAAGTCTGTGTTTATTGGCATTGACTGTGCATCACAAAACTTTCAAGACTGGTCAGGAAAGGAGAATATAATAAAAGTACGCAAGCTTAGAGCTTGTACCAAAGACGTTTGTGCACCGATAATTACGCTCGCCGCTTTGACGTAGAAGTCACAGAACCACGTAGGCGGATTGCGGTAATCACGAACGTCAAAAAATGATTAATGACAGGTGCTGAAATGACACATGTGCTTCGACTGTCGTCTCAGTTTTCAATTGTGCAAAAGCTGCTTTTGCGCGTTTATAAAAATAATAATAATTTTGTGTGTGAAACAGTATTTAGAAACGTTGAAGTTAACAGAGGTCCCGTATTCAAATATGACGCACCAGTAAAAACCTACGTTTAGCATTACATCATCATTGTTATGCCTTGAACGTGTAGCCAGTAGCCAGTGAAAAAATATACCTTCTTTTAGCATTACATCATTGTTATTACATAATCATTGTAACCATGAGCGTGGTCGCTTAGCTGTACACGTAGCCGCATTGTGGTGGCTACAAGTACAGGCTCTATGTCTAGTGGAGGGGTATTCTGCAGTTTAGCCGAGGAGTTACCCCTTCTTAAGAAAAACCAGGTCGAGCTGCTGTAGCCGGCTCAGATTTGAGCCTGGTCAGTGGTAAATACCATGGCCGAAAATAACCAAGTGGCGGCGAAGTTACTGAAAAATTACGAGCAAGTCCTCCAGGAATTTTAATAGAGCTCAGTGGTCAGTACCAATTGGTAAGGAGCTCATATTTGAAATTGTTGCTATAGTTAGAAGCTTATATGAAGTTATCTGTTTTACCTCTGATTGTCTTGGACTGCAGCTTTTTATGTGATTATCCCACGTCAGCATAACAATATTCTCACCACAGTTAATACATCTAATTCTTTGAACGTCTTTGGCGTTTAGGTCAGACTCACCCTGTCATACAGTTAAAATGGTTTTGAACACACCCAACTGATGATTGAAGCACTCACTATTTGTACTGTAAATATACAAAAAAGAATTACAAATTGAGGTCAGTACTTACGTACCAGATAATCGACAGTTGTATCCAAATCTTTTTGTAGTGGCCTGATGTATGGTAGTGGCTGTCCCAGGCGAGAAGCATCCCGCAAGAACAAAACAGAATAACCAGTTGGAGGTGGTAAAATAGCGGTAAGAGCACTGCTATTACTGCCCGAACCTGTGCACAAGATCTGAAAACCTCCCCCAACTGCTAATTTCGGGTACTCTTCATACAATTTCTCCTCTAACTTTGAATAATTTCCTTTTGAGGAAAAGCATATTTTTCTTCCACCAAGGCCACAATTTTGCAATGCAACCTTATCTGCTCTCGATGGCACTCGGTTTTGTTCGCAATTGGCAAGGCAAAAAAATTTGTGGGTCCAGGTTTCTTTTGGTGGGTAATAAGGCCTATATGAAGCTTTAGGCCGTTGTGCACGCTGGTACGCCGAAGAATGGGATACACTAGTTCGTCCATACGGTGAGAATATCGTTAATACAGTTAAAATGGTTTTGAACACACCCAACTGATGATTGAAGCACTCACTATTTGTACTGTAAATATACAAAAAAGAATTACAAATTGAGGTCAGTACTTACGTACCAGATAATCGACAGTTGTATCCAAATCTTTTTGTAGTGGCCTGATGTATGGTAGTGGCTGTCCCAGGCCAGAAGCATCCCGCAAGAACAAAACAGAATAACCAGTTGGAGGTGGTAAAATAGCGGTAAGAGCACTGCTATTACTGCCCGAACCTGTGCGCAAGATCTGAAAACCTCCCCCATCTGCTAATTTCGGGTACTCTTCATACAATTTCTCCTCTAACTTTGAATAATTTCCTTTTGAGGAAAAGCATATTTTTCTTCCACCAAGGCCACAATTTTGCAATGCAACCTTATCTGCTCTCGATGGCACTCGGTTTTGTTCGCAATTGGCAAGGCAAAAAAATTTGTGGGTCCAGGTTTCTTTTGGTGGGTAATAAGGCCTATATGAAGCTTTAGGCCGTTGTGCACGCTGGTACGCCGAAGAATGGGATACACTAGTTCGTCCATACGGTGAGAATATCGTTCGTAAGTTTTGAAGAACTGACTGCGTCCCAGCAGCATGCGATGTTGACGGCCTTGTTGCTGTCGATACTGGTGTGACTGTATTATTTACTGAATTTGTTTGGCCAACTGTACATGGCTCTGGACGTGGGCTGCTCGTTGACGCAGCGGACGAAAGCAACCTCGTTGCTTCCTGAAGCAACTGTATTGCTCGTAAAGAACTTTCTTCATTTGAATGAGTGTTGTTGCCCGACATCTTGCATGGGTAAACAACACATGCGAATTATTTATGACATAAATTGTCTATCTAATTTATGCAGCGTGGGGAAATTTTTCGCAATAAATTACGCATGTTATTTGTTGTTCGAAATGAGATGATATTATTCGAAAATAAAATATTCGAAATCAAATTATGTTAAATTAAATAAATTAAACCCTACTCTTTTTATGCATCTTAGTCACTTAATGTTCTCACTGATGTACAGTATTTCTAGCATCCTGCAATTAGCCAATGTGCATGAGTTTGGTACAAAATTTGAACTTGACCTTAACCATTTACAAAAACTGTAACATTAACATAATATTATTTTCTGTTCTTAGCACTACCTATATGTGACAATCACAGTATACTAAATAGGTTCTATATTTAAGTCTTTAAGAACAGAATGTCAATGTTCAGTGCTAGTTTCACATGAAAGTCATGATTTTTCTTGTAGTTTCATCATCCTACAGTAATTATTGCATGTATGTTGACGTAAAAATTCCTCAATACCAACCTGGGTACAATTGCCACAACAAAAATAAAGTTCACTGTTGTTCTCATCCATGAGATTTGCTGTGGCAATTTCTGGATCCTAAAGATTAAAATTTGATCCTTGTATATCGAGCAACATAAGCTTCCTCTCAGACATTTGATAACTGTAGTGGACTAAACACTGTGCCTTAACAAATAGTTCACGGTCTTCTTCACAGGAATCTTCACCAAGTTCAACACATTTCCCATTGTTGTTGATGTACTTAACAAATGTGCCAGGTACATATTCTTCAACAGTTGCTGGTTTCGCATTATATGTTGTATAATAACAACGGTTGTATTGGAAACATGTTTCAAACTCTACAGGAGCTTTTAATTCAAATTTCTTGGTTAGATGGCGAGCCACAGAGTGCATTTGCACTTGTTTACGTGCGTGATCTTCAGTAGTAGAACTTAGCTTGACAACAACGGCATCAATTGCGTTGTAGTTGTACGTTTTTACAACCCACTCGGTATTACTGTCATGGCTAGTTGGTCTGAAGGCATCTCAGAAAGCACCAGATGAGAACTTTTGTGTTTCAACAATAAGTTCCTTTTCCGTGACTTCGATCCAGTTATGAGTGTGGACATCAAATTTTTCAAAGACAAGCTTCACCCTATTTCTGCTTGGAGGTTTCACCAATTTTCCAGCTTTGAGCAGATCAGCAACAGATACTGAAGCAGGAAATGTAGTTGCCAAGATAGGCACTACTCTGGCATTTTCAGACTTTCTACCATACAACTGAACTGGACTTGATTTGATATTAGAATATTTTGTTGATATTGATGCTTCAGAATTTGTTTGGTATACACCAGCCTCGTCTGCTTCTTGCATAACCACAAATCTAACCAGGTACACCGGTGGATGTGAGGCATTGTCAGTTTGTGACATATAAGGACACTAGAATACTCAATACTTTTAACATTCATATTTAACTACTTCTAAAATTTCAAATAAATAAGGACCCATAAAATCTCTGGAGTAGAGATATTCAAGATTCCCAAAGAGTAATGTAACACATGACTAGAAGATTTGCTATTTGTTTGAAAGCTTCAAAAAGAGTATATAACTCCTATTGTTATGAACACCCTAACCAATGAGAATCAGTCTTATAAGGTCTTACATTAATTACTGTTTCAAACAATAAAGTCTCATATTTAAATTCTGTTGGTTGTTTCTTCCTGCTAATGTAAAACCTGATGCCCAGGGTTAGGGACTGACTGGGCACTGTAAAAACACAAGTGCGATCGTACTATGGGGACCAGGAACTGCGTAACCGAATTTAATTTCTGAACTGCATTGTATTTATAACAATGGAGAGGACAATGTATTTCTAATCATTTGCGTTTACTTATATATAGGCTGAATATTAGTGATATGTATATATTATTTGCTGCAAATATATCAAGAATTGCTTGTAACTTGCTTCAAAGGTCAAAAATAAAAATTCAAACTCCGTCAATCGATGCGGAATATTGCTTAGAATAATTGTGCGAAGTTTCATTCCGATCAAACAAGTAATACTAGAGCCTTCAGGTTTTTTTAAAGAGCGTCGCCCCCTAACAACAACAACAAGAAGAAGATTAGCAGCGGTTAGGGACCAGTTCCTGGTCCAACAATGCCCTGGGGACTGACAACTACAAGTCCATTTGTTAGCAAATGTCATATTAATTCCCCATGAGACAGCGCATGAAAATAACCAAATTTTCTGTGGTAGACAGGGGGGAAGACACACAAGGATTTGAGGAATAAAGTGACCAGTATTTAATAATATAATAAAGTAGGGGTGTGCATATGCATATCAGCTAGGGGAATGGGTATAGACATAAAACAAGCCTGACAGATCAGTTACTGCAAACTGGCTGATCAAGCTATCATTCACAACCTTCTTATGTAGTCAGATTGATACAAACCATGTACCATTGTATCATGTAAATGTTTCACAGGGGGGGAGGTCAATCAACTCTCTACACTTACATGCATGGTTAAACTCTGGCTGTTACCCCATCCCCCAAGGGATTTGCTAAGCACTGTTTCCCAGGCATGGAGAATTGCATTTATAGTTTTTTATTGGGGGGAAAGGGTTATTCTATCAGCAAGGATTAAGCACAGGGTGGGGAATTTACAAGCCTTTTAAATATTTTATTTTGCAAATCTCCTGGGATGGGGAAAATAACAGGGAGAATTGAATGCCTAACACATTTGAATGTAAACAGTATTAAAAGCTATACCTTGTCTTTTCGGTGTGGTATTAGTGATATATTTAAACAGGAAGGGCCCTTGTAGGAGACCAGAACGTCGCATGTGCTTGTAGGTAAATTAAAATGAGACGCACATGCTTTCTTAAGATTGGATAAAATTAGGTCGTCATATTCAAAATTTGCGGGGTTGCACTGGCTTGTACATCTGCTTGTTGTCAGGTTCGGCCGCGAGTCTCTGAACAATTATTTCATGCGGTGCACTCCCTTTTTTCTTTTGGCGGGTGCCTCCATCATTCTTGGTTCGTTTGGCGCTCATTTTTTGTTGTAACTCTTTCCAGACGGCTTGCCTTTTCATTTTTTTCTGGTGGTTTCACTCTTCACAACATATTGGCACTGGCACAAGTAGGCACAAATATTTGCATATGGTGGAATAATTTGGCGGAAAAAATCAAAATTTGAGTAAGACCGCTGTGCATAAAGTGTGCTGGCTATGAGGACATTAGGCTGTCAAGACATTCGATTTTGAAAAAAAAATCGATTTCTAATGAGAACGATAGGCCATGTTGTGTAAATTTAAAATCAGTTTTTGTTATTTTTTTTATCTATTTTGTTTTTATTTCCAATTTCAGATTATTTTTTATTTTGTATTATTATTCTTTTATTTTTTTTTTAATTTTCTAGCATTTTATAGTTTATTTCCTATGAGAACAACCGGCCACCATACATGTGTATTAATAAAATGTGGATTGAAGAATGGGACAACACAATATGAATCTGAACATATGATGTATGAGCGCTCTCTGTTTTTACCCTGGCTGTGAATATTTATGGCATGTAGGGGAAAATATAGGTACTTCGTCAAAAATGTTAAAATTGTATTTTTTAAAAATTGTCCCAAATTTAGGATCCTGCCTATTTGCAGGTTGGATGATTGACAGGACCGGGGGGGAGTAAAGCGAAGCAAACACGTAACACGAGGAGATACGAATGACAAACGTTTACAAGAGAGTTTAGCTGAAATTTTGTATTTTATTTTTACTTTTTTCATATTAAATATTCCATTTTACTTTACGTGAGTGTGTGCCGAACTACGGGTCAGTACATTTGGTGCCGTTACCAGGATAATTATGAAGGAAAACAACAACAAAGTGTGTATATTTTTGCAATATTTACGCATCCATATTTGTTTATTGTATTATCTCGAATTCGGCGATGCTATTGTGAGTAATTATGACGGACATGATGGGAGACGAAAGCAACGCACAAGTTGAGACTTTAGGAGACACAGAGCGTACGGAAACTTTGATACAAAAGGAAATTTCGAAGCTAAAATACTATTTGGAAGGGACAGACGAATTGATTCGAACTAATGACGTTGAGGAAATAAAAACAACGGTTAAACAAACATCTAAGATTACGAGCAAGCTTTCGGAGCTTATTTCACAGCTAGAAGAATTCAAAATCGACAGTGGTATTTCATCTAGAACTGTTCGTCAGTGGAAAAAGGATATAAAAGCGAATTATGCAGAATTATTGTTGGACAAGCAGAAACTTTCTGACTTTTTAGAGTCAAGAGAGCGACATATCCAAGAGGAATCTGAACGGCGAAAGTGGGAAGCTAGACAACAACTAGAGGAGGCAGCAGTCAGGGAGAGACAAGAACGTGAACAGAGATTATGGGAAAAAAACTGCAAGCTTAGTTGGAAATTACTGAGAAGCATTTGGAGCTAGAAAGAGAAGCAAAGTCTACCAGTGCAAAATTGCCAAAATTGAAGATAACCCCTTTCAAGGGAACTACTGTAGACTGGATTCGTTTCGAGAACATTTTTCTGACCCAATTGATAAGAAACCTATTTCAGACAAAGAAAAATTTGGGTATTTGCTCGAACTGGTGAACCTGAAAGTTAGAGACCGGTCGGCAAATCTTAAACCAAGTACTGGGGATATGAAACAGCATGGAACAGGCTCAAAGCAGAATACGGACAGACCAAGCAAGTCGTAAATGCACATATGGAGGAAATCATTGGGTTACTCGTGGTCAAGGGTTGTAACTATGCGAAAATTCAAGAATTCTACGAAAGGTTGAGTATGAGTTTCGACACCCTCCATACTTAAGGAGAGGATGAGCCTCTGAAAGCTTTTGTGATGACAACATTGAACAAGCCTCCACATATCAAACCAGACCTGGTACGAACTGACGACAAATGGGAGGACTGGAGCTTGAAGGATTTACTGGATAACCTACAGAAGTGGTTGCTGAGAAATAAAATGACAAGGGATTTGAAGCCTAGCAAAGAGTCATCAAGAAGGGAATGCAACTGGTTCGCTGGAAAGGGGAGTGGGGTGAAACCGAAGAGCCCCAAATGTGTCTTTTGCAAAGGTGAGCACTACTCGGACAGTTGTGAAGATATTAAGGACGGAAGATATTAGTCGCCGGAAGTTCTTTAAGAAGATATTAGCCGCCGGAAGTTCTTTACAAACAATAAACTGTGTTATAATTGTGGTCAACCAGGCCATCGAGCAAATAACTGTCACGGGGGGAATTGTTTCAAGTGTAAAGGGAGACACCATACAAGTCTGTGTGATGGGAAGAATGCTCGCATCCTAACTGGTTATACCCCCTCAGATACCACATTACCACCCATAATTCCTGTAACCATACAAGGTGTGACTGTGGGCATATTTAGACACAGGGTCAGGGAGAAACTTTATTTCCCAAGATGCCATAGCAAAACTGAAATTAACCCCTGCACACCATGAAACCTGTCATGACACTCACAGACAGTCCATGCCTGTTTTTGATGTTGAAATGGCCTCATTTGATGGAGCCGCCAAAGAGAGAATTGAGATTACTGGAACAAAAATGCCTAACTTCACCACCATTAAGCGACCGGGCATGAATAAATTAAAGCGGAAGTTTGAACATACCAACGACAGTTTTACATGCAGCCGGATCATGAATACCCAATACATGTCATAATTGGAGATAACACATTCTCTCGAATGAAAACAGAGGAGATCTACAGAGGAAAACCAGGAGAGCCAGTGGTCGAAGGAACAACATTTGGTTGGATAATACATGGCGGGGACCTTACAAATGATGAGTGCATGTATTGCAGAGATGTGAGCGACTACCAGATGTTGTATAGTCTTGATGTGCTAGGAGTGGAAGACCGGGGAGAAGATGATCAATTCGCGACTTCGCCGCCAGAAACACGTGTGGTATCGCGTGGTCAAAATTCCGAAATGCGGACACTTCGGCCTTCTTGTATATAGCAACATTGTAGAAAACATGGTGAAGCGATGCGCATGGGGGACTTGTAGAAACGATTCACAGTTGCCACATTTACAAAATAAAAACAAGAATGGGGATCCTATAACATTCTTTCGTTTTCCGGCGCCAAAGCGCTGGAAAGAAGCAGCAGAAAGAAGAAAGCGGTGGATCGTTGCGTGTCATCGTGGGGAAACATTCGAATGCAAGAAAGACAGTTATATCTGTAGCTTGCATTTCGTTGGAGAAAATGGTCCAACGCCTGAACATCCAGATCCAATATCAGCTATAACGAGCAAGGAAAAGGTTTGTTGAAAGTATACTGTGCGCATTTTATTATAATAGCTAGTTAGTGTTTATACTGCATGTCATGCTTCGCTTGATTTTGGGTTTCATAGCAACGAGATAATAAATATTAATATATTTCTATCTGTGCAGGTTGAAAGGCTTCATCGCAAACGTAAAGCTCCTAAACAGCGCTCAGGCACTGTCTTAAAAGAAAAAAAAGCGTGCAAAACTGAAGTTGACTCTGAAATATTGCATTCAAACCTAGCTTGTTCACAAGAAGTTGACGATGACATATTGGCATGCGAAGGTTTACTAATGTTGCATCAATCTTGCAAATCTAAACCACAAGTTAAACAAGTACAACTGCCATCACCACTGTATGAAAATAATACGACACAGCAGTACAGTGACAAAGCCATACAGGTAAATTTGTTAACTAATTTCGTTTAGGTTTAGCCACAGAGTTTAGCTGATGCTTATGTTATATATTGAAATATCAGATTTCTGTTACTTATTTTTTCATGAACATGATTTTAATTCAAAACTTATTTTTCAGACAAATATCATGGCCACTGATCTTAAAGCCTATTCTGATGAGATGTTGAAAAGCTCGAAAACTCTGCGAAGGCATTTATTTATTGCTCTAGTGGATAACCCAGATAAAACCTACCACCTTACAGGTTTGTAGTGGTTTTTTATGCAATTCTTCTCATTACAGTTGGGTGAAGAGTTATGCATTTTCCTCATTTGAAGGTTTGCAAAAGGAATACCTTGATGTTTTGTTTGAAAATGTAAAAGAAAAAGCAACATCATTGAAAATGTGGTCAGGCTTTAAAAAGACAGGAAAGAAAAGTGGTGTAAGAAGGAAATATTCAGAGGAGGTAATATGTTTAACTATTATAATCCTTAAGTTACTGTCAGTTAATGAGTTAACAAACAAAGCAATCCTCAGTGTATGATTTAACCTGAAACATAATTTCCATATATATATATATATATTTTTCATTATTTAGCAAGAGGTAAAGATGGCTAATCTCACAATAAGAGAGCAGCTAATTTTTACACTAATAAGACTACGAAGACGGCCTACTCTAGCTTCTTTGTGTTACGTATTTGGAATTTCTGTTGGATCTGGCAGTAAGGTGTTTGTAACATGGGTTCTTTTCTTGGAGAAAGAACTCGAATTCTTATTAAATTTCTCAACATTGGCTGATATGGAAGGAGTAAAACGTCCAAAAGTTTTCAGAAAGTCAAAGTACTTGAATCTACGAAGCATTGTTGATTGCACAGAACTGTACATTGAGAAGCCATCTCTGCCATCCAGTCAACGCAGAACGTTCAGCACGTATAAGTCACACAACACCTTTAAGTTATTAGTTTCTCTATCACCACTTTGCCATATTAACTTTGTGTCAAAATTGTATACTGATGCAATAAGCGATAAGGAAATTATCCAGCAAAGTGGTTTTCTTGACTATATTGAACCTGGAGATACGATAATGGCTGATAAGGGGTTTAACATTCAAGATCTTTTAGCCATAAAGAGTGCAACCCTAATAGCCCCTCCTGTCATGTCAAGTAAAAACGTCTCATCGCGTGCCTCAACAGCAACCAGAAGAGTGGCCACATCCAGAGCACATGTGGAAAGAATCATCCGGAAATTAAAGTGCTTTAGTGTTCTGAGAGGAGTCATTCCATTGACATTCAAGTCTTAATGTTACCTCGATTGTGAGAGTCTGTGCTGCTATTGTAAATTTACAACCAAGAATAATTAAAGTTTAATTATATATATTTAATGCAATGTAAATTGTACAGTCTATTCCATTTCCTTTTTTCTTGCGATCTGTGTTTCTGGGCCTCAATAGAGGTAAACCAGGCATGGTTATCCCCTACATAACCAGTTGGGTCTGCCTCATAGGCATCAAGGTCCTAAAAGATAAAATTTAGTTCTTTATTATCATGTTAAGTTTCCTTTACAGCATATTGAAAATGTCATACCAAACATTGTACCTCAAAAAAGTGTTTAACAAACAGTGATACAAAAATACCACAATCATTGCTTGCAGGATGCTGCATTGGAACCTAAATAAAATGTACTTAAGTTTGATCGAGGTTTAATAAGATCAACATTTACATAATTATTTCTCCTAAAACCAGTTCGCTTTTTTTAAATAACTTTTTGTACCGTACCTTTAAAATTGCCTGTGTACAATTTGTATGTTTCTTCTCAGTGTTGTTCAATGAACACATATTGTCAAGATATCTAAATAGGTGGATTATTTGTAAACAGTTAGCAATAATTTTTGTAAATTAAATGAACACTTTGTAATACATGAACAACATGTACAAAATACTGCACCTTGTAACAAGATAATCTCTTTTGATCTGGTTGCCAAGTCATGTGTTAATGAGTCCAGAACCAATATATGCCTACAAGATGTTGAGCTTTCAGCATTTGCATTAGGTTATCAAATTTGAAGTTTTCAAAGATATGGGAAAAATTAGTTTTGTACCATGGAGTGATGATCATCAAAAGCCAATGATATCTGTAAGAAAATTTTAAAAAAAACAGTGTTAAAAATTGTTGACATATTACAAAATATACAGTGCCTAATACATTGTGTACCTGCGAACAATAGGTATAACTACATAATCTTCTTTATATTCCTCTGGTGTTAAATATTTTCTTGCTCCTTCAAATTTTTGTTCCCTTAAATTGAAAATTTTCTTACTGATTTAACTCATGTACAATACTATTACCAAACAAAGAGCTTTTGATTGGACATTTAACAACACTTACTAGGAAAGAAATAAGTACTGATTAAGGGTCAAGTTGGTGCAATCAAAGAAATTTTTAATAAGATTTAATTTTCAATTACCATGTTGTTTTATGTACTCCATCTTGCTCACCAGTGAGGATTGAGTAAAATAAGTAGTCAATGATAGGGAATGGGCACAAGTGGTCACTGATAACAAAGAAAAAATGTGTGAGAAAAAATGAAGGCCCAGAACATAGCTATATGTGTGCTTTAAACTATTTACCTCATCAACACTTTTACAATTTTGTCATTCATCATTACACCCGCATTCAATGATTTAATATCATGACCATCAATATCAACCCCATTTGCGACATATCTTGGAATACTGGTGTGTGCATCTGCCGTCTTCTCTAAATCTATTACAGGTACGGTGGTAGATATGTTGGGGCCAGAACAAGTTTGTTGTTCTTCATCCTTCACATAGCATTTCGGGGTTCTTTCTACAGACACAGCACCAACAACTGAAGAGACGCTCTGGTGGTCCTCATCTTTTGCAGATGTTGATTGTGTGTCTTAAATAATAAAATAATAATAATAATCAATGAGAACAGCCACTGTATTTGTAAATTATTTACAAATTCTTATATTGAACCAAACCAAAGTTTTTCCAGAAATTTTAGACATCATTTTTACAATTTATGTACTGACCTTTTTCATTCGCTGTGTCATTCTCATCAAACAACAGAGGTACAACCTGTGACAACCAAAACCTCTCTAGTTTTAGCATAACATTTTCAATAAAACATTTGTTGATGTCACAGTGGATTCCCTTTAAAGTCCAAACAACAAAGTCACAAGTATCAAGGTTAGTTACGAATAATATCACTTGAACTTGGTGGTAATACTTGGAATCTGGCCTCAGTTGCTCAACATTATCCACTTTCACACCCCCTATTTCTTTTGTAAGAAATGCTTCTTTGGGGTCAAGATTTCTATGTACCCATGGACACTTATACTCCACAAGTATATCTTTGCATCCACTTGCACATTCACATGTTCTTATGTTGTCAGCACTTGCACCCACAAATGGTTTTTTCTTTGAAATAAGAAATCCCATCTTCAGAAGTTTCACATTATAGTGCAAATGTTTTTGCACATGTAAATAGGAATCTTTGGCTGACTCTTCATGTTTTAATCCCCATCCTCTTTACTGTTTTTTTTGGCTGTGTTGCAATAGCTCTTGCAAGAGCAGTAGTACCAAAATCATTCTTCTTTTCTAATGTTGTTTGCCTTGTACAAACATCTTTACACTTTGAAGCTGTTATAAAACCAATTTTGTGCTCATACCAATCATCGCATTGCCACTGGTCCCGGGTGACTTCCTCTACATGATTAATTTCACCATCAGTAAAATATAGCATGTTTCGGAACTTTTCAGGGTTCTTTTCAGTTGATTCCCGAATGTAAGTTTCCACCTTTTGCCTCATTATTCCAGTGCTTTGATTCATGCTGCATTCCTTGCCACACAAAGTTTGGGAGTCGGACTCCTTGCCACTATGATTTTCATCAGTTTTTTTTAAATATAGCTTCTGTAAAAGGGGCAGTATAACTGGTGCAGGTGGTGATGAATCATTGTTGGATGTGGTATCAGAAACAGCACTGAGCCTCTCAGTAAAACGCTCCTTTGTCATGGGCGAAACCTTGCAATGCTTTGGACTTCGAGGGTCAAAATCAATGTTTTGTAGCCATGTATAGTTCCTCTTTCTTTTTTTCCCAGCTGGTGACTTGATTTTAATGATTTCCAGTTGGTCTACAGCACATGGCTGACTGGAGGATTGTGGTTTTGGCATCCACAAGCAAGGGGCACTTGTCACACTCTTTTTTCCATCCTGGTTTAACAGTTCTTCTAGTGAGTACATTGCAGCTGCTATATGCTTGCAACCACCGTCCCGTCCACCCTTACATTCACAAAATGCATCAAGCACACTCCCTCTGTTTGCCCCTCGACCTTCCAAGATGAACCACAACGAATAACAGTCTTTCCCCCCATCAGTTTTTGTTCGCATAGTTGGTTGCACCTGGCCGACATATACATATACCCCTGCATCTATTACACTCACAGTTTTTAGTGATCGAACATAACCATCTTGAAAAAGTCGGTAGTCTTCGAAGGACTTATAGGCAGCTAGACCTTGCTTGTCGTATTCGGTGGCATGATAATAAGGTGGTTAAAAATATCATATAGTCCAAATGGTGGAGAATCAATGAAATCGTTCTTCATTGTCATAGTAAAAGGGTCATCAATCTGAACGTCATGAATAAATAACCTTTGTTTCAATGTGTCGCCATTTTCTACCGTTTCAAAGTTAGGATCTAGCGGTAACATCATCTTCTCAACTGCGACTGCGATTTCGACGAGACCAGACTTCAGATAGCCATTGACACTTACGCCACGCGCTTGCAAATATTTCTTTATTGCGGCTACGGTCATTGCCTTGAAGTTCGTAGGTTGCGGTCCAACCATTGTATTTTTTTACAGACAAGCTATATGTAAATCAGTTGATTTAAATAAGAAGATGGCCCAGATTTTGACATTAGAGCGCTACTGTCTGTATCTTGTATATACACTATGGCCGGAAAGTGTCCGCATTTCAGGATTTTGACCACGTGACACTACACGTGTTTCCAGCGGCGAAGTCGCGAATTGGATGTTTACACCGAATTCAATGAGACCATTGTTCGAGACAAGGAAGGATGGTACCAAGTCAATGTTCTGTGGATACCTGGTGCCCAACTTACGGTGACAAATGAGATACAGAGCAAGAAATGCCTGCGTTCAGTCACGAAGAAACTCAATCAAGACCCCAGCGTAAAAGCAGAATACCGGAATATTGTAACCCAACAGCTTGAGAAAGGAATCGTTGAGAGGGTCTCGGGGGAACCAACCGGAAGTCGTGTGTTTTATATGCCACATAAACCAGTAGTGAAGTCTTCTGCTACAACCACAAAGGTTGGAATGTTGTTTGATGCCAGTGCGAAGCCGAACCCACTTGCTCGAAGTGTTAATCAGTGCATCTACAAGGGTTCTCCACTACAACTGTTGCTGTGGGACATACTTATAAGAGCCCGAATGGCTCCGAATTTGTTAATTGGTGACATTCAGCAGGCATTCCTTCAAGTCAGATTGAAGCCGGAGGACAGAGACGCTTTTCGATTTGTATTTGAATTGATAGACGGAACGGAAGAGCAATTCAGATTTTCCAGAATACCCTTCTGCATGGAAGCGAGCCCCTTCCTTCTCGGAGCCACCTTGCGACACCATTACAATAACCAACCACAGGAGAAGCATACTGATACCTGCTCACGCTTCAGGAGAACACCTATGTGGATAACTTAATGAAGACTGGGGACAGTGTCGAAGAGTTGAAGGAATTTAAGCTCGAAGCTACAGCCATCATGGAGGAGGACATCTCTTTGCTGTCGCGAGCAATTTGGCGTGCTCTGCAGTGTCTATTGCTGTTGACGAACATGACACAGGAACAGTGAAAGGATTTCTAGCATCAAAATCCTGAAGCGAAACACATCTAAGCAGAACACATCTATCGCACGCTTGGAGCTAATTAGTGGTCAGATGGCAGAAAATTTAGCGAGGAATCTTGTCAATGCTCTGAAGAGACTACCTGTCAGATCAGTTACCATCTGGATGGACAGCCTGGTCACTCTTTGCTGGATTTCAAGCCCCGGAAAATCATGGAAGGTGTTCATTGCAAACAGAGTGAAAAAGATCGCGGAAATAATGGCGGAAATCGATATTCAATGGAAGTATGTGCCAACGGAGAAGAATGTTGCAGATGCGGAGAGGCCGAGGTGCTACGCTCAACCAAATGGAGAACAAAGATAGGTTCGATGGTCCTGAGTGGCTACTCAACGAACACGATTGGCCTTCCCAGGCAAATGTTGCAGCACTCGTCCTCGGTGACAGACAAAGCAAAGCCGATCAAAGGAAATAGTTGCATTCGTTAATGAGAACCAACCAGACGAGTGTGATCTCTTGCTACGCCGTAAACCTTATTGGAACACTCTAAGAATTACCGCTTGGGTATTACGATTCGTCCATAACAGTCGAGCAAAAAAGAGACAGACAGAAATGATAAAGGGTCCGTTGACCACGAACGAGATAACACACTCAAGAGATGTATGGATACGAAAAGTACAAGGACACATTCCAGAAGACACAGAGTAGCGGTTGGAGGTTGAATAGAGACAAGGAAACGAAGATTCTGAGATGTGTGGGAAGGATTAAAGGTTATTCACCAATTTACCTAGAAAACGGATCATTTGTTGAAAAACTGATTTGCCATGATCACGAACAGACGCTGCATTTGGGAATTGCTAGTACCATGGGTGCTATTCGAGAGGAATGGTGGGTTCCACGGTTGAGATCATTAGTAAAGAAAGCAATAAATGGTTGCCATACCTGTAAAGATTTCTCAACAAAGCCATACGGTAAGACGGACACATCGTCTCTACCACAGTTTTGCACGAAAGCGAGTAAGCCCTTTCAAACCACGGGCGTTGATTTCGCCGGGCCGTTGGTTCACAAAGTCAGCAAGAATAAAGAAGGCAAACCATCTATTATTATCTTCACCTGTTCAGTCACGCGTGCTGTTCATCTGAAAGTCACAAAGTCACAGACCGCGGAAGAATTCCAAGACAAGTTAAACGCCTTCATATGGCGGAAGACGAAACCACAACGCATCATTTCAGACAACACAGCAGTCTTTAAAGCTACGGCCCAGTGGATAAGAAAGATCCGGAAAAGCAAAGCACTACAAGATTCTCCAGCGAAACAAACCTGGCAGTTCAATTTAGCCAAATCCCCTTGGTGGGGAGGAATGTACGAAAGAATCATAAAGGAAGTGAAGAAGACATTATATAAGACACTAGGCAAGACTCTTCTTACGTTTGAGCAATTAAGTGCAGTGGTAATGGACATCGAACACCACCTAAACAACCGCCCACTTACCTACATTGAAAGCGATGGAGGGGAGCCGCAAGTACTGCCACCCAATACCATTTTATGGGGTGACGATTCACATATTTTGGAAGATCGAGAACAAGACGAAAGTGAAGTTACGAAGATGCAGAGACCTCTCAACGTTGCCAGACAACACACGTGGAACCGTTGGCACAAAGAATATATTCACAGCCTTATGGAATTGCATCGAATAGTCAAAGGTGACGGACAACTGCCAATGGTCGGGGAGATTGCAGGTGCAGCAGGTGTTGCAT
Organism: Dendronephthya gigantea; assembly: GCF_004324835.1. NCBI lineage: Eukaryota > Metazoa > Cnidaria > Anthozoa > Malacalcyonacea > Nephtheidae > Dendronephthya > Dendronephthya gigantea. The sequence goes on along the minus strand of NW_021163148.1, from coordinate 546,250 downwards.
ACCTGAGAGATATTCCTGAGAGATTTATTAAAAGCAATACTGAAAACTCTTGGTTAGAGTACCTTAATAATATGTCTATGCCAGGGACGTGGGCTGATGCTATAAATATGCAAGCTGTAGCTGACCAGCTACAATTAAAACTTACTATTGCCGAGACACATGAACAGTTTCAGGAGTACAGTATTGTATAACCAGTGTCCTCAACACAGCAATTAACTGATATTTATTTGGGTCATGTAGATGAGTATCATTATGTATCAACATTGTACTAAACTTCTGTGTCAGGTTTCTCTCATAATGAGGTGAATTCTTCACAAGTATTAGATACTAGCAGAATAAAAATAACTGAAATTATTAGGAACAGAGATAATAATGAGATTGTATGTCCAGAACCCATACTTTGACCAAAGGAAGATCCAGTTCCTACAAGAATGTTTTAGAAGAAAACCAGCTAGTGAGAGTTCTCAGCCCCCAACACAAAGGCCTGAATCTAAGGAACAAAGAAAACAGTACATAAAAGAATATAGGAAACAAAAACGAGCTGGTCAGAGTTTCCAGTCCTCAACACAAAGTCCTGTGTCTAAGCAAAAAAGAATACAGTACATGAAGGAATAATATGAAACAAAAACCAACTAGTGAAAGTTTCCGGCCCTCAACACAAAGTCCTGAGTCTAAGAAAAGAAAAAAAAAGTACATGAAAGAATATATGAAAAAATAGGCACACAATGTGTGCATGTGTTCGCTCTTAAAGTTACGGATTTAAAATAGATACCTATGATGTGATATTATTTTATTTGCAATGAGAAATGGTCTAAAACTCTAAAAGTGCTTAACTAGAAATACAAATGCCAACCTTGGGAGGTTAGTATGAGTAGGCTAGTCTGCAATAAAGTTCTATAGTTGCGAGTAAATTATCAACTGATGCAATAAAATATTATTTTCTAGTCTTATCTTCTAATGCCATAGACAACGGAATAAACGCCCTATAGTTAACTGGTTGAATACAGTTATAACGAAGTCGATTTATTACACAATCTATATATTATATTTTATTGTATTAAATACATTTTACGACAGATCAAAACATATATAAAAGCATTTTTACAAGAGATAGGAAATGAAATTTTTTAAGCAGAATAGGTGAACAGAACAAAAAGGAGAGTAAGGTTCCGGGATGGTGGCACACATCGTCTGATAACATAGCTTAGTTTAGAAGGAGAAAAAGAAGGTTTCAGACTTTTTCAAATTACTTCGTTTTGATGTCCCTTGATTATCAGCATGTCTTTGTTACATACAAGATTGGTTCTTTTGTTGATAAATCAATGTTATAGTTATGTTAATAGTCAATAAAGGTTAAACGTTATTGCTCCAGTAAGATTTTACCACTTGTTTGCCAAAGTTTATTGACAATACGTTTCACGATTATAACTGATAATGATTTTAACTGATAATGATGATAGTATGATTTCATTGATCCAGTAGGAAGGTACAGGTGGTTTGCAATGTTGATTACAGATAACTTATCAGCATCAATTAGCTGGACATAATAGCACCAGTTCGTAGGTCCAAAAACTGCGTGGCTTTTTCAAGTTTAAATTTATCAGTTGACAATATCTTATCCCTGTGGTAATCAGTCCGACAATCAGTCAACATTGAATGCCATCATTCATCATTGATATAAATGTGTATTGGTCAGTAGTTACCATGAAGGTATGAGTAGCATTTACCAGTAAGGTTACCAGAGAACTTTGTTTCTGTTTGGCATTCGTTGCTGCGATGAACAGATTACAGTTGCGATATGTGGAGAGAAGATGTCTGGAAACAGGAACGAGGATTTTCGATATATGTGTTGTGGTCTTTTTATCTTCGGATTAATTTAGCGTTGATCCACGCGGTTGGCAACAAGCAACGCTGACATTTTTAAAACTTCTTTGTGATTGTAGCTGATTCAGACCTGTAAAAAGCAAAAACTCGCGTTATCAAAGAAACAAAAAACGCATATGTATAGCTAGTATGCAATACGAATCTATTATTTACCTTTAAATTATTAGTGTTTCAGCTTCGACTTCGTGTGAATAATTTGAAAATATGCCACCGGAACCTAAAAATAAAGGGAAATGGTCAAATTGCATGAGGAAAGAAAATGAAAAAAAAACTCAGAAAAATTAAATGCTTACCTTTAGTTAAATTGGAGCCAGGCCAATAAATATTGGCCTGTGTTCATCTAACCATGCCAATACTATGGTTGTTCTTGTAACATGCTAACGCTACAGTCGGACGTGATTACCTCCTTACCTGGGTTCATCTTACCATGTCAATACTATGGTTTTTTTTGTAACATGCTAACGCTATGTCTGGATGTGATTACCTCCTTACCTTTAGAGAGGCCCAAATTGCTTTGTGATCACTAAAGTAAGTTTCAAGAGTACCTGCCTTAATATCCTCTTCAATCAAATTCGTATACAGATGATCAATCAATGTTCCATTATCTGTTGTAGAACTAGTTATAAGTTGCTCGAAGCCATTGGCATTGATCATAAGATTGTACAGTGATCTTCGTTCTATCTCATCAAGCCAGTTGACATTAAAGTCTCCAATGATTATAACCTGTGGAGAAGGATGTTCCTCCAATGTCGTAGAAATGGCAGCCAAAAGAGATGATAATGCAAGTGTTGGAGATCTGTATATTCCAATTACAATTAGGTCTGGACGTTCGACCATCTTCATAATAGTTACCTCGATCCCATGACAGTTTCTTGCACAAGGATATCCAATAATCATAGGAAGTTTAGAATAAACAGCTGTTCCATGATATGGACGGTTGAGATTTGAAACGTCGTCATTTCTGAATAACTCATGGCCTTCAATTGCGTACATTTCACCAGGATCTTCTTCACGAAATCTCGTTTCGGTAAAAATTAGGATATCAGCAGACGTATAATTAATATCTTTTCGTATATCTTCAATGTGTTTGTGCAAAGATCTTGCATTAAGATAGCAAATTTTTAAATCAGTGGGATTCAGCATGTACAACGGAGTGAAACAAAGATCTAATTTATACTCATTTCTCAGTAAGTGCATTTCTTCTACAACTTTAGGATCAACGGAAATCTTACTTTCGCAAGATCAGTTATATATAGCCCTTCGATTGTTGTTACTCGGCTTAGAGCGACGTAATGAATATGAGGAATTGCTCTTCTTGTATTTAAATTAACGACGATTTGTGACTGAGTATCACCTTGTGATCGATGAACCGTTTTCGCGGCAGCTGGCCTCAAAGGAAATTGCTTTCTTACCACTTGAGCAGACTTCGTTTTACCTACAGCAAATTGCGTTGTAACAGGTTTTATTGGTGTCCAAGTACTTAGTATAGATGTACTTCGAGCATAGAGAATTCTATTTTCTTGTCGGGTTTTCTTTCCAACATCTTCGTCGTCAAACTGAACCCAAACGATGCCAGAAGGTTTAGTATTATCAGTCAATTGAACATGCTTAATGACATTACTTGCACCGTTTGTCAGACCATCATCAGTGCGTATATTCACCGCAATTTCTGTTCGTTGTCCGACAGCAATATGCAGTTTATAAGCCAACTGTTTTGAATTTTTCAAAGGAACATGTGGTATTTGTCTCATTATCTTTTCTTTCAGTTCAGCTGAACAGGCTCCAATTACGCTATCTTGTGCCCTGATTATGTATTTATCACGATCATCAAATGATTGATAAACTATATCATTGTATTCATCAACTAAAGCATTTTGAATGAATAAACGTGGGGCTTCTTTGGGGCAAGCACTCTCTTCAATACATCTTTCCTTTAGTTTTTGTAGATCACTCGGAGTATGATTACCTTCACGAAGTCGATTAAGTATCTCTGCAAAAATCTTGCTTTCTCTCTGTCGCATGATTTCATCAAGCTCAAACATTCTAAAATATTTTCTCCATAAGTTCGGGGCAAGAACATCATAAGAACTTAAAGACTGAACATCTGTAAAAATGTAACCATCCATTACAGGTTTGAGTTGAAATAAGTCACCATTGTGATTATGCTGACACCGCCGAAATCTTCTTTGCTACCTTTTAAATCTTTAAACGGTTGTTCAATTGAATGGTGAACATGCTGTTGCCAACCATTGATATCTCATCAAGCAATATTAACTTTAATGAACTTAGTTCGCATCTCATCGTATTCAGTCTTCCAGAATCCAATGGTTTATAATTTTTCAATGACTGACTGGCTGGAATGCGCAAGGCACTGTGAATCGTGTTACCTTTTATAAGATATGCAGCTTTTCCTGTTGGAGCAAGCAATAATATATGAACACGATGAAAATCGTCCCCTGCTCGTGAATTGTAATACTTCAATGCTGCCTGGTATATCGATTTAATAAGGTGAGACTTTCCGACACCTCCACTTCCACTGAGAAATGCGTAAAATGGTTTTCTGATGTTTTTATCAAATGCAGAGCATGATAGAAGAATTCTCTTTGCTTCTTATTTAGCAGCTGAACTAAGGTTCGATATTCGTTATCTTGCATTTCATTTAAAATCAACGGCTCATTATTTGGTAAAGAAGACGGTATGCCCAAATTTTCAGCAAGATGATCAAATGTTTCGTTTAAATCAGGATGTGTATCCACGCATCCTTCATCCTGATCATGTCGTTCAACATCTTGTGTCACAGGTGCAATGGTATCAAAAGCATCATCATCACATTCGTCTAAATGATGTCCAATTTCATTTAAGTCTTCACTACAAACAGCATATTGTTCCATTTGCTTACTGATTTCTTCATTTCGAGCTAAATAGTGCTCTTCAAAACAGGAATTTCCCATCAAATCGGTTTGTTCATTTCGCCAAGGAGTAAAGAGCATAATTAACTCGCGATAATGTTTTTCAGGTTGAGTCTCTTTATTGAACCAGACACTTCGGATTACTCTAGCTCGAGATCTTTTCCTTATTTTCATATTTTCAGGAGTTTTTACAACGTGAAGATTATCGTCATTTATTAACAACTCGTCGTCATTATCTTCATCATTATTTTCTAATGGAAGATTATCAACGTCAGGCTTGTTTGTTTTCCCTATATGTTTTTTGACCACAAGAGTCGTACCATGCTGCCCAATCGGCCAGCGTCACATTTTGCAAACAATCAGGTCGTTCTACATATCTTTTTAAAAGACCACCAGACTGAATTTCTTCTGATTCATCAGACATTTTCTCTATTTCACTTAATGGTTTAAGTAATTCGACTCTTTCAGAAGGAGGAGATGTGTTAATGAAAATTACATTACGTGACGATTTTCGCATTGAAAGTTGCAAAACAATATACACAGCTTCTTGTGCACATATTTCAACAGAATTCAAAAATTTGTTGCCAATATCACGAACTTGCTGTTTGATATTTGTATTACCTTCTTTCGCTTCAGCACAAGCTTTACGTAGTAATTCACTCATTCCTTTTTGACCTTTGGAAATATATGATACAATATACATTGCACAGGCATATACATCTAAGACATATTGAATGTCCATATTTGCTCGCCATGCTCGAAGGCAAACAGGATTGTAATTATTGATTCTTAACTAATTTGGACTTCTTTTTAAGAAGATTGTCGGAGTATTCAAAGATGATTGTATAGCAAGAATATATTGCCGTTCTGAAACACCAAACTCTTGAACTAATTCATCAAAAGTAATGTCTTTACCTTCCTTAAAATCATTTAACTTCGTTTTAATCTCTTTCCACAATTCTTTGCTGGCTTTAGCAACAGTTGAAGAGATATCTCCATCGAGTGGATAAAGAATCTGAGTACATCTGATTGGTGGTTGTGGATAGTTGAATCTACAAATATTTTTAGACTTTTTCCTGCAAGTATGAGAATGTCTGTGTGTCTGTCTATTTACAAGATCAAGTAATTCTGTATCATCTTCTGGTTTGCTGCAGGTAATTATGCTATCAATATAAGCAACACCAAACACAGGTGCATTTTCAAGCCATATCAACATATGAATATGAGGTGATCCCCGCTGTTGGTATTCAACTCTATAAAACCAATCTTTAATTTTTCCTAATGGAGCAAGCTCACTCATTAAGACATCTTTTAAGAAGGTATTGAACTGAAAATCAAAATGTCTTGAACAGGTTACTGGGTCACTTTGTATTAGTCGACACCTTTCCTCCCAATTAAGATTGTTCAATTCGTCATCACTATAATCCTTGTGATCAATAAGTTTACCAAGAATTCTTAATAAATGATTCCATTTGGTTTCTGCTGACGAGAAACTGCAAAATAATGATGCTGGTCCTAACTGACGAATCATGGCAAACAAGTCCTTTTTGGCTTGTTCAAAATAAGGTGGTGAACCCCTAAGAGTTTTCAAGAATCTGAAACCATCATCATGGTTTATTAAACTTTGTAAACCTTCTGCAGTTTTTAGGTCTCCAGCAGTAAGTGTTCTGGTACCTATTTTGTTTTTTCGGAGTGCAATCTGTGACTGACCAATCAAGAATTTCATTTGTAACTTCTTAGCTTTGAAGAATATATTTTCAACACACATGGCAGCTCGTCGATCAGATCTTCTTAACTCAGATTTACATATGTCACGATAGTAAACACTTCTTAACCTTCGTTTATCATCAGGTCGTTTTTGTCCAAGATATATGCCTGGATATGACATTTCTTCAGAGTACTGATCTCTAAATATACTCAACGGCCTGTTACCTTCACCAGGAGCAACATTATAGATTTCCTGTCTCTCACTATCACTGACAAAGTGTGGAGGAGTCAACATACTATCAGTTACTCCAGCTGGTATTTCAGCCTCATCCTCACTCCAGTCATCACTGTCTTCATTATCCTTTGCCATAGGAACATTTGGTGTATGTATACTAGATTCCATATCATTGGTATCATTGATACTTTGATTAAATAATTGAACCCAATCTTCATCAAAGGTTATTCCTTGTTCATTATATAATGTACTATTCTTTGCTAACCAAGCAGCTGCTTGAAGAACCTTATTTGGTCTCACATTTAATGAAAGGGCAGAACTTTTGTACTGCAGACGTCGTTTTAACTGCACTTTAATGGTACTGTCTTGTGGTAACCTTGGTAATGATGTTATTGTATTTGTGACATCTGCAGGAACATTGACAACATTGCCAGTAATTTTGAATTGTTTCCCCCTCGGGGCTTGCATAATTTTCTGAAATGCCAGCCTTGGTGCTACTAACCGACATTCAAGCTCATTTAGATCTTAAAATGCTGGTTTTTGAGGGAATTTCATGTTGTTTGATATAGCACAAGGAGGTATTTTGCCTTTGCTCAAATGCTTGTTACATGTTTGACAAAGCCATTCTGAATTATCAACACTTACAATATTTTGTAAGTACTTGCTCATATTAGGATGTTGTTGTTTTAACTTATCAGCTGAAGATACACTATGTCTATACCACAACTGGTCACAGCATGTGCATATATATAGTGGACCCTCACTTACAGAATTATGGAATTTGTTAATTAGTTCAAAATGATTTAAGTTCTGTTGAGCCCTTGTGTGTGCCACATGTTGTCTTAATTTTGACAACCTTTCTTGTTGTTTCTCCTCCGACTCATTTTTTCTTTTATTTGCCACATATTCTCTTCATTTTGTCAATCTTTCTTGTCGTTCTCCTGCAGACTCATTATTTCTCCTTTGCACATTATGTTGTTGTTGTTTTAACAACCTGTTTTGTCTTTGTGCACTCGACTCTTTCGTTTTTCTCTTTGGTATGCACGTTGCTTAGCCAACCGTGCTTCTCTCTGTTCTGGCGACTCATTCTGCCTTTTTTGTTTTGTTGCAGATTTAATCGGTACCTTAGGGTTCCCACTCATTGAATCTTGTGTCTCACCTTGTACATTACATCTCACACCTTTTAATTCAAAAGGTATATTATTACTATGGCAGCATGAGGTTAACTGAAAGTACTGCACCAATGCTTGCAGTCCTTCAACAGATGTTAAAACACAAGTACCACATGAACTGGGCATTCCATTTATATCCCTTGAATGAGAGTCGAAAATTTTGAATACCTCTGGGAAGGGTCTAAAAATGGCTACTGTGTTAGTACCAATGGTTAACAAAGCAGTTTGGTAATTTAACAATGAACTGGAAAATATCTGGTCGAGTGCATATTGCAAAGTAACAAAAGGGTCACTGTTAGTTGTCATAAGTAAACCACCAGAGAATGAGTCAGTATATTGCAAACAGTATATCTTATTATCAATTGAAACCATTTCAGGTACATCAGTTAATAACAATAAGTCTTTCTTAATAGATCTACTAATGCAGCCATAAAGACTGTTACCAGCAATTAATATTGTATTCATTGTTGACCTGTCCCAAATGTTTACACAGGCAATATTATTGAAAACAATTGAGGTCAGTGACATTGCCACACACTGTTTACCAGCATTTTGAGTAAACCTAGGGTCACTCTGACTAAAATCAGCTGAAATTGTCTGACTACAATCAACTATTTCATTTATACTAGTTGGTCCTGGGTTCTCTTCCACGTCATTTGATAGTTTTAACAATAATGAGGCATGATAGCACAGCATTTGGGCAAACCAAACATTGACCTCGTGATTAAGTTCATTCTTATTAACAAGTCCTTTTAAACAAGGAAAATAAAATGCATTTAAATAAAATAATAACAACATATGATTCCAAAATTTACCTTGGAGTCGCATTGATCTTTCTTTGGCTTTAACTGAGCCATCATGAGATCCAATTCTCGATCTGTATACCTCGATTGAGACGACAGACATTTCGATTTTTGTCACCAGGTTCACGCAAGTAAAACAGTACGATATAGTATCTGGCTCTGAAACAGCACAAGACTCGACCAGTTGGCAACTTTCTCTATATTTTCATATACCAGCAGTCAGCACTTGTGAGCAAAATTAAAATTAATTCCTGCACAATGGCTAGGTTGGGAATTATACCTGCACAATGGCTAGGTTCTTTTGGGTTCGTTAGGCAACTTTTAGAGTACGTAATGGATTAGAATACACGTGGCGGTGGCCTTCCACCTATAGTGTCTGAACAGAAGCGTTCAGCGCGAACAACGTTGGTTGCCGTGAAATTATAAACCAGCGCAAACACGTTGGCTTGGAATACAGGAGTGGGACGGATTTGCAAAATTGAATACTTGCGTTACCTGCATTTGAATACTCACGATCCTTTGGTGTACGACGTACGCTACGATCACAATGGGCAATAGATAGCGCTTGCGTCATTATTTCCGGCAATCTCCGACGATAGCTGGATTCCAACATCGGAGCAAGTTCGAGACGTATTTGATCATGATCGTGCATGCGCCGAACGCGCGCGCATACGGCGATCACCGCGCTCCGGGCGGCCCACAAGCCACAACCTTCTTCGCTTCACGCTCGCTGGTGGTGTGTCCAGATATTTGCAAGAGAAATTGTAAGTAACCTTGTAATCTCACTAATCTGTCAATTCGTTGTTGCTTATCTTGTGTCCCAACAATTTGGGTACCTGCGCCTTTACTAGCTTTTATGTTAATCTATGTATTTTTATTAATAATGTATGTATTTTCATGTATTTGAGTCATTAACATATAACTCAAGCCCCATCCCATATGTCATGTGCTATAAGCTATGCAATGTTTCATTGTGCCCCATCTATACAAAAATTTATTTCAACACGATAGTTCTATCAAAATTAACAATAGCAAGAAAGTAAAGTATTCTGTTCACCTGTATAATAAAATTACAACTTGTGAGGCAGTATTCGACACTAAAACTGGCAAGTTTCATCAATTCATGTTTCCACATTCTGAGAGTCTGAGACAACGAGGCATTGTTCAAATAACATTAATTTACTGTCTTCTGTCACGGTAATGTTTAAGGCATTTCAAAAGCATGTTTGAAACGATTGATGTTTCATGTTGATATTAAACAGGGAATTTAATTTGTCGTTTGCTTCATATTTTGTAAATTTTTATTTAGCCTTTAGGTTATAAAGTGCTGCCAATGGCGGAAAAAGTCAACATGGAAGGGGTTAAAGACAAAGAAGGTTTTCTTTATAATCGTATATAGTCATATAATTATGGTGGATTACTATATGTTTATGTAGTGTCAGCCCAGGTATATGTACATCTATTTCAGTAATTATAAACTTAATAAGGCTATTTTTATTTATTAGAACAACCTGGCACTAGTGGAACCAAAGATATTGCATGTTATGTGCATTCAGTTTCACCTATTAAACATGGGGGTGAGAAGAAACATCGCTATTTTGATTTTGACATGCAGACAGCAGATGGAGTGGTTAGAGGTGTTTGCTTTTCCCCTGAGCGCCGATCTACATTTCAACATTATGCAAAGACTAAATCTCCTGTGAAAATCAGTAGGTTTGGGGAAAGCAACAAATATGGCACAAGAAGCATTATTATTGAAAAGAAGACCAGTGTTGAGGATGTGGCAAGAAGCCTGCCATTTGAAAGTCGTGATCTCAGCAATGAGACAATGACAATCTCTTCACTCAGCAATGTTTCTTCAGGGCAACAAGTGTCGGTGAAAGGACACTTGATTGACCTGTCTGGTTCAAAGAAACTAATCTCAAAGTCAGGTGGGTAGCCAATAGCAAGTTGGTCTTACACATGGTTTACAAAGCCAACTTTACCTGCTCACCTATACACTTAATTGGGAATAATATCACAAAGTGCCCATGGTTAAATATTGGTTGAATTTTGACTATGGTCATTTGGTGATATTTTTTCAACAGGGTTGCCAGAAATAAAAAATTCTCTCATTTGTTATTGTTGGCAAAAAGTGAAAAAAGTTACAAGTAACCTTTTCGCGATATTCAAAAAATATCAAAATAAATATCGATATTTCAATATTTTATTGCATCATTTTGAACCCAAGTACAGGTATCTGCAAGCAAACTACTGTTGTTACTGTATCACATTAATTGTTTTTAGGTCAACCTCTCAACAAACAAGATGGCCTGATCACAGACCCCACTGGCAGTATTAAAGTGGTCTTTTGGGAAGACTTTGTCGATGTTACCGAAAAGGGGAAGACATATACATTTTGCAAATTTATCTATAAAAATGATAAATTTGGCAAATATCTAACCACTTCCAAAAATTTATCAAGCACCCGGGAAAGTGAGGTATTCCAGGAAATTGCCACCATTGCTAGTGATGAAGCTCTGCAAAACAAAGTGATATCAGTGGTCCTGCTTGGAGTTTCCTCTGCAGTTCACTACGCCAGCTGTTCAATGTGCCACAGAAAAGTTGAAACCGAGAAAACCCCCACAAAGGCATACTGTACAAAGTGCAAACTTCTGCTGAAATTAGTCCACTGCCCAAAGCACTGGGTTGTGAAATTGCTCTTTCAGGAAACCCTGGAAACAAGTTCTATGCCACTGCTTTTCACAACATGGTGGAATTACTCATAGCCCACTGTTTCACTGACAAGTCCTTGTCCAAGATGACACCAGAAGAGTTGATTGATACTTTAACTACTGATATTGATGAAATTAAAATTATGTATGACACAGTGCAGCAAAAAATAGTAGAACTGTTATAAGCACAATCTGCTAGTTAAAATTTTGTACGACACAGTGCAGCAAAAATTAGTAGAACTGTTATAAGCACAGTCTGCTAGTGGACCATATAATACTTATTGTTCTGGTTTTGTTTTGAAATAGGACAATGTTTTGTCAAAATATAAGATTATGGCTTATAAGCATAAGTTTTATATATTAGCCTGCAAAGCAGTCGGTCCAAATTCTTGTGGTTTATAGCGAGAATAGTACAGCGGAAGCTGGAGAAAGTGTATCTTCGCTTCACTTTCTTTGGCAGTCTATTTTTACTTTCTTTTCCACCACAAGAAAATGAACTGACTGTTTTGCAGGCTATTTATTTATGTTTATATATATATATATATATATATATGTTGTGGTGTTGGAATTTTATCATAGGGTTTTATTATGGTTGTGTTGGAATTTTACTGTGGGTTATATTGTTATTTACATACCATACTTGTGCAACAGTATTGACATTTGTTGTTAAAATTAAACACAGTTCTGTTGCAATTATGTTGTATTGGTTGTTAGTTATGCAACTGATAGTGACATGCAGGCACTTGGTCCAGGGTTTTCTTCTACCACATTTGACAATATATACAATATTAAACGAGCCATGGCGTGATTTAGTCCACAAGCCTTTTAGGCAAAACTGGGTACAATCCATTGGGTTAAATATTAACATGTGATTCCAAAATTTATCCTGTAGTCGAGCTGTTTGTTTTGCATTAACACTGGCGTTTATAATTATTTTGTCACAAAGTTTACCTAATGTAAACTTTGCAAAGTTTACCTAGTATCGTTTTCGTATATAAAAGCACAAGGCTCGTTGGTTTACCAACGGCACAAAAGGCAGGATTTTCCCGTAAGATATTAAGCACAATCACAAATGGCTGTACATCCTACACACAGATAGAGTGTCGAGTACTTCTCACAAGGATGCAAAGGCTTGGATTTTCCAGTAAGATAAGCACAGTGGCAAGATTTATTCCAATACCTGCACAATCACAATGGCTGTATATCCTACACACAGATAGAGTGTCGAGTACTTCTCACAAGGATGCAAAGGCTTGGATTTTCCAGTAAGATAAGCACAGTGGCAAGATTTATTCCAATACCTGCACAATCACAAGTTATGATCCTACACACAGATAGAGTGTCGAGTACTTCTCACAAGGATGCAAACATGCGAACGGGTGGTATGAGGATGTCTACATATTCTACATAGTATACATAGGGCATTGCCAGAGGTAAAATGTTTTCATGTGATGGATTAACATCACTCCAAACCAGTGATCACCAGAAGTTGAGAATAATAACATTTCTTGTGAATGTGTCTATATTAAAAGTGAGCTTTCATCTCGTTACGACTGCGGCGTTTGCCCACTCGTTCTACCGCCGTAGCTTTCTAGGTAATTTTACGCCCGTAAAAAAAAAGAAAAAACGTGCAAGATGGCGCGCAGATTCGGCATCCGTCATTACCTGTTCGTTACATGTTCGTAAACGTCATGGATCAAACAAACATACTTACACGTCGATGACATAGTGTTCGATCTCTTCCAGAGCGAACACAACAAAAACGAGCTGGTCAGAGTTTCCAGCCTTCAACACAAAGTCCTGAGTTTAAGCAGAAAAGAAAACACCACTGTGAAGTATTATGCACCACATTCAACACAATAATCAACACAACATTCAAAAAGACCATATATATGACTCATTTCCATCATTCAAACGTTTGAAATTCAAATATTGTTTAAAGCCCTTTCCAAACATTTATTAAAAGGAATAATGCACTAAATCGATCAATTGGAGCTTAAACTTTATACCTTATAACAAAACAGATGTTATCATCGTAAAATGTGCCCCAAAAAAGAGATTTTGTACCAACATTTTTATCACTAATTTTCTAATTCGCACTGCAAAGAACAATTTCCTCATTTTCTCAACCCCGATTCCATAGAAATCCTTTGAACTTATATATTTAATGGAGAATTATGCACACTTTCAAACGGCATGTAACATGGAAGTGGACTGGCCATAGAAATATATAAAATTGCATCTTGAAATCAAACATATTTGCACGCGCCTCTCTTATAAACTAATTAATAATACCTATTAGCGCGCAGCAAAGCTGGCAACAGTAATTCCTAAAGAATCACAATTTTTTCAGGCACTATTTTATAGAATATCTTCAAATCTCCGTATTTACTTGGAAATAATATGCTCTTTCAAACAGTGTGTAACATGAAAGTGGGTTACGTCAAAAAAAGGTGAAATTCCATCTTAAAATCAAACGTCTCGAATGTTGTGCGTACTTCAAACTTTGGTGCGGTTGAGTTTGAGACAGAATTACAAACCTCTTAAAAGAGTGTGTCATAATAATAATAATAATAATAACAATAACAATAACAACAACGACAACGACTGGACAGGCGTTCGGAAACTCTATATGAAGTACGTGCTTACCATATCGCAGGCTCAAGAAAACAATGTGGTTGTAACGTTTTACTTCGAAAATCGAGTCGTGGTAAAAGAATTTGGACATTTTGAACGTTTTCTGATGGACATCCTTTGTTATTAGACTGTTTTCTGTATCGTTCTGTTAGTTGGCTTGAACTGAAGAAGATTTGACTGTGTTTGAACGGTAAAATAAGCATGATTTCACTGATTTATTTACGTCGTGAAAAGTGCCAAGTGACAGTCATAGTATTTTAATTTGTATTGTCTTATTTTCCTTGTTTATGTTCTTTGTAAGGTTAATATGTTTGTTTAGATATTTATGTCCTATTTTACTTTGTAATTTTATGAATATTTGTCCTTTTTAGCGTGAAAATAAAACTGTTCGTTATTCTGTGTGTACTTCATGTAACATTGCACATAATTGCAAAATATCGAAGGCGCTTGGGTTGGTCGTCAACTAAACATTGAAACGAGGCCTAACGCGTGAACAACGACAAGAACAATAACAATAATAACGACTTTCTTTCGAGAGGGTTACACTAGACAGTTGCACTGATAAATGCGTGGCCTTCAAGTTAGATAAAAATACACTATAGTTAGATTATACATGCTTAAATTTCATGCAATATCATGAATAGGATTAAGCTAAAAAAATAACTATTTAGTATAGTAAAAAGTCCTGATAGCTCTATAAAAGATTTACATCATTCTTTTTTCCTAATATCAACCGGTATCAAGTTCCATCATTTTGTTCCTAATACCTGGAATGTTCTACCTCCTTCAGAGGCTCTCTTATATCTAGGACAAACTAGATTTATAGTAGAATGTCTTGTGGATCTTGGATGAATATCAGCGTTCCTAACTGGTATGTTATTCAAGTAATTTGGAGTTAGTCCATTAATTCTCTTATAAATTAAACAACATTTTCTAATTTCAAATTCATCAGAAACTGATAACCAGTTCAGTTGTTTAAAAAGTGAATCAATACTTTCTCGCCTATCTGCTTCCAAGATTACATGGGCTGATCTTTTCTGTAACTTGTGGATTTTTTTTAATATTTTCATGCAAGCAGGAGTCCCAAACTGCACTTCCATAGAGCATAACATGCTTGATCATTGAATTAAAGAAAAGAATTCGTTCTTTAATAGGAAGATTTTGCTTGATATTTTTCAAGATGCCGATTCTTTGAGACACTTTCTTGGATAATTATCATTTTGTCAGTAAAGTCCAAATTGCTGTCTAGTGTTACTCCAAGTAGTACTACTGAATTGACTTGGTCTATGTTAATAGCATTAGCCGTGAGGTTAAGAGGGTACAAATCCAGCATACCTCCCAGTCGTTTACCAGTTACAAGCAATGACTTGGTTTTCAATGGATTTAAGATCATTTTGTTGTCGGTTGACCAGGTTAAAACTTGGTTGAGATCGTCTTGAAGATGATTCTGAATCACTAAAGGATTGGCGATTGAAGCAGAAGCACTCAAAGTCATATCATCAGCATAAATGTCAACCACTGATTTAGTTACGACACTAGGGAGATCGTTAATAGTGACGAGAAACAGAAGTGGTCCCAACAATCCCAACAACAAAATTGTGGAACACCACAATCAAACTTTCAAGAGATGAGTACCATTTAAATGAACAAATTGGTTTCTGTCCTTCAAGTAATTTTCAAAAAGGGAAAGTTCTTTCGAGACAATGCCGAAATAATTTAACTTCGATAATATGATATTGTGGTTAATCAAGTCGAAAGCCTTTTTGTAGTCATTGAACACCAAACTGTTGATTTGATCATTCTCTAGGTTTCATAGTAATTGGTCAACCAGTCTAATAAGCGCTGTCTCGGTTGAGTAGGTTTTGCGAAATCCAGATTGAAGAGTATATAGCAGGTTATTATTATTCAAATGTTTATACAATGCTGTTTGTATATGTCTCTCAAATATTTTGGAAAGTAACAGCAAGACTGAAATTGGTTGATAACCACTCATGTTCGACTTAGAACCCTTACCTTTGTAGATTGGAATAACTTTAGCTAGTTTCCAAGCTGATAGAACGAAACTGTTATCGATACAATAGTTAATCATCTTTGCCAATGAAGATGAAATTGCAGGAGCTGATATCTTAAGGATCTTCACACTGAGGCCATCAGGGCCTGTGGATTTATGCTCAGGCATTGAACTGAGTGTGTTTCTAACATCGGCTTCAGCTATATGAGGAATTGATAAGGGGTCAATCTTAAAGGTCGAACAATTTTGACCAGCTGGAATAGGAGAACCACCAGGTGAGAACAATGAAACTGATTCCAATAGATCATGTGGTTGATTAACGTAAAAGGCATTTTAAAGATCTGCCATTTGTTGATCATCGGAGTACTGATTTCCGTTTGTGTCAACCAACTGATTAATTTAGTTAAATTTGTTATGGTTCTCCTTTGACAAGTTCCTAATTAATTTCCAAAGTTTCTTGGGGTTATTTCTGTTCTCTGCCACTTGTGTTTTAAAAAAACTTTCTTCTTGTTCTGCTGTACCACTCTTGTGACCCTGTTTTTAGAGGCCCTAAATAGTGACCAATCTTTAGCACTTTTAGATTTTTTAGCATTATTTAAGAGTTTATTTCTTTCAATGATCATCTTGTTTAATTCACTTGTAAACCAAACTGGTTGGGATTTCCTTTTAACTCTTTTCGTTTTTGTTGTGGCAAACGTATTTAGGATATCAGAAAAAATCTTAAACCATGTGTCATAAATATCATCGATGTCATCAAATGTAAAGGCTGTGTCCCATTGTGCTTCTTCAAGAGACTGAACAAAGCCTTGAAATGTTCATGTTTTTAAAATCCTTATACTTAATTGATTTATGTTCTGTGTCGACTCTTCTTGTATTATTATATTTCCTCAAAGCGGTTATACGAAGATAGTCAGATAAACCGCACAGTTTAACTTCAACAAAGCAATTCTCTTGGGATGAATAACCCAAAGATGATCCAGACACGCACCAGAGATCGGCCTTGTCGCTTCGCTGACCATTTGTGTTAAATGCAAATTTTTTAAAAATTTGAAAAGCTTGTGTTTTTTATGGTCTGGCTTCAAGATGTTGATGTTAAAATCACCCATAAGATCAACGTGTACGAAAGTATAGTGAAGTTCCACAGGATAGAGGCTGAGAAAATTGTGATTGTTTAACAAGTAGTCTTTTCACATTTCTTACTCTATTAATAATGCGCAGGCATGTTTTAATATCTCGCGATTTTTCCGCTATTTTATAGAATTTCTTCAAAACTCTGTATTTAGTTCGAAGTAATATGCTCTTTCAAACAATGTGTAACATGAAAGTGGGTTACGTGAAAAAACAATGAAATCCCGTCTTAAAATCAAATGTGTCGAATGTCCTGCGTACTTCACACTTTGGTGCGGTTGACTTTGAGAAGGAATTTCATACATTTCGAAAAAGGAATCACTTGAACATTACAAACCTCTTAAAAGAGTGTGTCATTATGTACTATTTACGAAAGTATAGTGAAGTTCCACAGAATAGAGGCTGAGAAAATTGCGATTGTTTAGCAAGTAGTCTTTTCACATTTTTTAATTTAATAATAATGCTCAGGCATGTCTTAATATCTCGCAATTTTCTCCGCTGCTATTTTATAGAATTTCTTCAAAACTTCATATTTAGTTTGAAGTAACCCGTAATTCCGTCTTAACACCGACTTCTTCACGATTGCGGAAATTTGTTCTAAAAGATGGATCAGAATCTAGATTGCATGATATGGTGATGAAATCTCGAAAAATAGTTGATTATGAATCATTTGACTACCTGTTGATACCCATCAACACAAACAATGCCCATTGGACGGCAGTTGGTAGACATTTGGAGCGCTCATATTTATTATTACGACCCTCTAGGGAAAGGATGTCAAAATGAGACCGCAGGAAAATTATGCAAATTGTTTTTTGATGCGTTTTTCAAATGGTGGAAGACATGCATCGTAGAAATTAGAGCGAAGATTTGACGTAACATGGGAATAAGCGTTTCGTTTGCAAAACGACTCCCGCTAGTTGTGGAGTATTTGTTCTTATGTACACGAGTCACAAGTTACGATTACTTACTTTTAACCCTGGAATTGAAACAATCTCTGCCATTCGAAATAGTATGGCAGAGGAGCTACTTACTCCAAGGCGTGAAGCGGAAGCCAAAATCAAGTGCTAAAGAAATTATCAAGCAATGCTTCATCACAGGAACTCGATACAAGCAGACTATTGGAAATGACATGATTTTATACTGCCGCGCATATGGAGACCTGCAGGAAACGTTTACCTGGACTTTTAACGGCCAGGAAGTCTGTAATAAACAATTATTCAAGTCCAACTTGACTAATGATAAAACTGGGATTTATCTTTGCCAGGCGCAGTATAATGACGGGGATACACAGACATCAAGTTGCGTGGGAATGAGAGCTTCAGTTGCGTTGGATTTGAGAATATATGTCTGACAACAAATTGTTGTAAAAGAAATTGTGCGAAATATGGACAAAACGACGAAATTAATACTGAAGATCCACTGCTGTCTGAAGTAGAGGAAATAAGTAATGAAATACCATCGGGAAATGCCGCATTCATGGCAATGCTAGCGAACGAACATAAACGCCAATATGTGTGCCATGAACGATTCGATCAAAAGGCTCAATGGGCCTAGCAACCTCTGTGGATGAAGAAGCACCACAGTCAAAAAAGGCTAAACTAGCTGCAACCCCTATAGCAGGATTGACTAATCAGGCTAAACCAGCTGCATATTCACATGTTCGGCCTGAACCAGACCCTGAATCCAATGGGGGGAAGCGACGTTGATATTCTGTTAACAAATGAAAACAACGAGGCGCTGACGTTGGGAGCTCAGTTCACAATACCCTGCTAAATGAAATAGCGGATGCTCTGGATGATATGGAGTGCACTGATGATCTGGTACCAGAAAAGCTTGCTGAAAACGCAAACAAGCGATTGCAAACTGAGTGACAATAAGTTGAAGGAAAAGCAAGACAAGTTCTCCCGTCCAATTAACTGTGATCAGGTCATAGTTCCACAGGTCAACCCTGAAATATGGTCGAAGATCATGTCTAGGCCCAGAGAGAACGACCTTAAGCTCGCCCAGCTCCAAGAGAACCTTTGCAAAGTTGCTTATATCACTCTAAAGTCCACCGAGCGGCTTCTGAAGTCGCGATCGGACAACGCAAAACTACCTATTGATGATCTTGTTAAGGTGAATGCTGATGCCATCGCTCTAATGGGGCATATGAGTTTCGCTTTAGCACAAATGCGACGGGACAACATAAAACCGTTTCTTCATAAAGATTATGCGATGTCAAAATACCACCATTTTAAAATAGACACTATCTGGTCAGCTGTTCGCATGATGCGCCCAGGCTGTTATATGTCCTCTATTGACCTAAAGGAGGCTTATTTATTCAGTGTAGGTGCACAGTGGCGTAGCCAGCCTGACGATTTTGTCCCGCTATGTAAATTTCGAGTTATTATAATTATTCATTTCTTTAGAAATCTATTGTTTTCACAGTCAGTGAACACCAAAATATTAGCATAGCGGGACAGATTGACAGGCTGGCTACGCTACTGTAGGTGCACCCAGATCATCAAAAATATTTAAAATTTTGTTGGAAAGGGAAGCATTATAAATATGCATGCTTCCCCAAAATGGTTTGGCTTTTTGCCCTAGGAAGTTGACCAAACTATTTTTGCAACCCTTCGTGACCATGGACATCTGTCTGTGGGTTTTATTGGTAACACATACTTACAAGGGGATAACTATGAAACGTGTGTTTCTAACATTCATTCACACTGTCGCAATATTAACAAACCCATATGGGTTTGGTGCCTCATCCAAATAAGTCTGCTTTACACTTACTCCAGAAAAAAAGAGCAAGTTTAAGATGTGTCAAGACTTGCTTGCCTCTAAGTCAACTTCTATACACCAGATTGCTAAGATTCTGGGGCATATGACAGCTAGCTTTCCTGGCTCTATGTTTGGTCGTTTACATTACAGAAGGCTTGATATGCATAAAACACATGCACTAAAACAGGCAAAAGCTAGAGATGATATAGCATGCATGGTGGTTGGATTCCATTGACAATGCTTATAATGTTATTACACATGGCGTCCCTGAGCTAACTTTAACCACTGATGCATCCAACACTGGCTGGATGGGGTTGCTCCTTTAACAACATAGCAACAGGGGGAGTGTGGAACCCTGAGGAATTTGCTAAGCATATTAACTGGTTAGAAACTAAAGCTATTTTACTGGCTTTGATGAGTTTTTCTGCAAGGATATGTGGGAAACATATCAAGGTTTTACCAGATAATACAACAGCAATGTGTTGTATAAACCAAATGGGCACTTGCCATGCTGTAGACATCAATAACCTAGTCAAACAAATCTGGGAATTTTGTATACTCTATCATATCTGGATTACAATTGCCCACATTCCTGGGAGAAGTAACACTGTTGCAGATTTTGAGTCTCGGAAAACTCATTCTAATCTAGAGTGGGCTCTAAATCCAGAAATATTCGGTGAGGCAATTGTAAAATTTGATGAAACCAAAAATTGATCTTTTTGCCTCCAGATTAAACACAAAGTGCCCTGTGTGTATATAATTTAAGCCAGACCCACATGCAGTCTCAGTGAATGCCTTCCATACCTCTTGTAAGAAATTAGAGTTTTATGCCTTTCTACCTTTTACATAATACAAAGAGAATTTCAAAAAATTAAGGAGGAGGTAGCAACAGGAATAGTTGTGATCCTTCATTGGCCCACGCAGTCCTGGTGGCCTTGTTTGACAAACATGCTTATTGACAATCATGTTATTTTACCCAGGACCAAGAAGACGTTGTTGCCGTCCAAACCAAGCCAGTTACACCCATTACACAAGAAAATGACACTGCTGATGTGCCACTTATCTGGGGATCCCTTAAAAAGCAAGGACTTTCAGAGGGAGCGGCAGAAATCATATATCAATCATGGTGCGAAGGAACAACCAAGCAGTACAAATCCTATTTACGGCAGTGGGAACAGTACTGTGGTGAACAGAATAGCAATCCCGTTTCGGCCCATGTAACAATTGGTATAAATTTTCTACACAAACTATATCAGAGAGGGTTGTCTTACAGCGCCATCAACACTGCACGTTCTGCTTTATCCAGCTTTATTCAACTGACTAACTCAGTTTCGTTTGGAAGTCATCCATTAGTTGGCAGATATCTATACACTCAAAGGTGTCTTTAATACTCTGCCTTCCTTTCCTCGATACACACAAGTCTGGGATGTTGCCATTGTTCTGAAGTATCTGAAATCTCTAGAGCCAGCCGACAGCTTGAGCCTAAAGGACTTGACATTGAAAACTACAATGTTGCTCGCATTACTTTCTGGTCAAAGATGCCAAACCCTACGTGCTATAAAATGACAAATGCACAATCATGATATCGGAATTGCTGAAAACATCAAAGCCTGGCAGACATTTTGGACACTTAGAATTCCTAGCTTACAAAGATGACCAACAACTATGTATTGTTGGCATTGTGGTGGTGTCATGGCGGTCGGTCGTGCTGTGATGAGCTCTGAATTCAAACCAATGTTAGTCGGAATATTTTTGGTATTTGCTGCTTTATACAGCAATATAACATTGCAAACTAGTGGTGGATGCTGCTCGGTCGCAACAAAGCCAGAGGATGGGAAATTAAACACTTATTTCATTCTTTGCAATTTGTCGAAGGATGTCAATGGGATAAAGCCTGTTTTGTTTTGCAGCGCCTCAGAAGTAAGGACTGTGGCTACATATACGGCCATCGGCGATTTGAAATGGGTTGGTACAATAAATGTTTATTGCACAGTGGCTAAAATTAATCGATAATGGGTTTTCCTAAACGGTAACTTTGTCTGTGTGCTAAGCACACCGAATTTTTACTGCACATCTATATATTTTAACGATGAAATTTCCATACAATGGTTGACTGCTCTGCAACTTAAATGGTCAATGCCGTATTCCATATTATGCAAACTTGATAGCGGGTTTTCAAATTATTCTCTTCGGGGATGTTGAAAGCAATCCTGGACCAAATAAATCGAATACATCAAACAGCTCGCGAGTAAGCTGCCCTCAATGCCCAGTATGCTCCAAAACAGTCAGGAAAACAACTAAAAGATATATATGTACAACTTGCAAATCTCTCACTCATCTCAAATGTGCCAATGTTGGTGTTAATGCCACTTTTGTGACTTATACTGAACCAAAATCATGGATATGTTCACATTGCTTACTTTCAAACTTGCCCTTTCATAAAGTACGAGATTTGGCTGAACTATTTGATTATGACATAGACACGCACAATGATGTTATTGACCTAGACGTGCATCTTGAACGACTACAACAATTTTCTAATCATACCAGCATAGTTCATCTTAATACGCAGTCAATGTGCTCAATGTTTGATGAATTTTCTGTTATGTGTAGCACATACCAATACGATATAATTACACTGTCAGAAACATGGTTGAAGGACAATCATTTGTTGATTGATCACATTCAAATTCCAGGGTACATACAATCTTGATTACAGAAATAGGCATGGTAAACGAGGCGGAGGCATTGGAGTACACATTAAAGACCACATAAAATTTAAGAGACGCTGTGACATTGAAAATATTGTCAAATCATTTGAGCATATGTGGCTTGAAATTCCTGGCAAAAATAAATTCAGTAGCTTTCTTTTAGGAATACTGTATCAGCCAAATTTTGATGATGCCAGTAGAGAAGCATGGCTAAACCAATTAGAGCATTGGGATGATGTGCTAATATTGGCAGGTGACTTTAACATCGACCTTCGTAAACAAGATCATAAATGTAACAAAAAAAACTGAAGTATTAAAAACTTTCAAGCTAACTCAGTTGAATAAAGAACCTATGAGAAAGGGCAAATCATTGATCGATCATATTGCTACTAACATTCCGAAGAAAGTAGTTGCTACCAGAGTTTCACCATGCCCCGAGATTAGCGATCACGATGCAACATATATAATTGTAAATATAAGAGTACCACAATTTGTCCCATGTTTTAAGATTATTCGGAATGAAAAGAATTTGAATTCTGATTCACTCTTCACGGTTGACTTTGAAATACTTATTAACAAATTACATAAGCTGAACTTTTCCAAGTCTTTCTTGCACTGGTTGGTTAGTTATTTGACAAACAGACAGCGTTACGTGCAAGTAAACGGTAAACTGTCTACTCAAATCACTACAATGTTTGGTGTACCACAAGGATCGGTTCTGGGCCCAATGCTATTCAACTTGTATGCTGCTGACATGCAAGAAATACTCATATGCAAGAAAGCTGTTTACAATATGCTGATGATTCAACTATCTACCAGAATTGTAAGATCACTGGCATAGATACCTGTAAAACAAATTTAGAAGAGTCATTGAGTAACATCAGAGATTGGTCCACACATACTAATCTTATCTTAAATGATTCTAAAACTAAATCGATGATGTTTGCTACACAACAAATGGTCAGGTATCACGATTTGTATAGGGGAAATGAGACAGAAATAATAGTAAATGGTAAACCTATTGAAAACGTTTCATCTTGGAAGGTACTTGGAATTCTTTTCCATCAAAACTTGCAATGGAACAATCATATTACCAAGCTAACCTCGTCCTGTTATGGTGTTTTAGCAGTCTTAAAGAAATTAAAGCGGTTTACGCCATTTCATATGAGAAAGAAACTAGCGAAAGCTCTGGTACTTTCCAAATTAGATTACTGCAATGTTTTATATAATACTTTACCAATCTACCTCATAAAAAGGTTACAAAGAGTACAAAATGCAGCGGCTGGTTTCGTGCAAGGTCGATTTGCAGACACTGCAAATGTATTGGACTTGAAATGGTTGCTTGTCAAGGAATGAATTGAACTAAGTATATTGAAATTTACTTTTAAATCTCTTAATTTTGACAGCTGACCATCATATCTATCTGTCCAAGTGAAGCATTGTGGAAGGGTATTACGCAGTAGTGACAATGGCAGAATGTTAGAAATACCCAAAACAAATAATATGTTTGAACATTCTGCAGCTTCTATTTTTAACACTTTACCTCAATACGTTAGAGACAACTTATCTTACAATAGTTATGTTAAGGAAGTTAAATCTGTGCTCACGGAAAGGGCACGCACTCGTATTTTAAATTAAAATTTTAATAGTTAGGATAATTGTAATCTATCATATTTGTATTGTATTTATAAATTTTAGCATAGTTGGATGAATAGCCATGTAATGTGGAGATGCCTTAATAAACCATTATTATTATTATTGTCACTGTCACTGTCATTGTCACTGTCATTATTATTGTTATTGTTACAGTGCTTAAGGAGTATAAAAAACGGACAATGACTTTGAGGCAGACACATGCACAGCTAATAATCATTCATCAGAAACCGCATAATCCGGTTACTACGGAAACAATTAGCAAATGGCTTAAGACTGTGCTGCAAAAGGTCTGGCATCAACGTAAATGTATTTGGGGCGCATAGCTCAAGCGCAGCATCAACGTTGGCTGCAAAAGCGGCAAATGTACCAATTGCTTCAATAAATGGATGCCGTAGGCTGGACTTGGTACATCAACGTTTGGAAAGTTTCCTCCGTTCCTGACCAATAACTCATAGAATCTCAATCAAACTTCAATTTACGGTAAGTCTCCTTTAATTTTTCAAGTATACCGGAAAATTGTATATTTGGGGGACCGGGACAAGATGGCATGCCGAATGTATAGACAGAGATGCATATGACAATGACTCGTCAATAACAGCACAAGAGCAATTGGTATAAGCTGCGGAGATTTGAAGAAATTCTATAAAGTAGAGGCTGAGAAAATTGTGATTCTTTAGGAATAACCATTGCCAGGCTTTGCTGCGCGCCAATTGGAATTAGTAATTACTTATAAGAAACGCGCGAGCAAATATGTTTCATTTAAAGACAGAATTTCATTGTTTTTTGGAGTAACCCACTTTCATGTTACACATTGTGTGAAAAAGCATATTACTTCGAACTAAACATGGAGTTTTGAAGAAATTCTATAAAATAGCGGCAGAGAAAATTGTGAGATATTAAGACATGCCTGCGCATTATTAATAGAGTAAGAAATGCGAAAAGACTACTCGTTAAACAATCGCAATTTTCTCAGCCACTATTCTGTGGAACTTCACTATTCTTTCGTAAATGGTACAGAATGACACACTTTTCCGAGAGGTTTGTAATGTTCAAGTGATTCCTCTTTCGAAATGTATGAAATTCTGTCTCAAACTCAACCACACCAAATTGTGAAGTACGCACAACATTCAATTCAAGACATTTTATTTTAAGATGGAATTTCACTGTTTTTTGACGTAACCCACTTTCATGTTACACACTGTTTGAAAGAGCATGTTAATTTCCAAGTAAATCCAGAGATTTGAAGAAATTCTATAAAATAGTGGCTGAGAAAATTGTGATTCTTTAGGAATTACTGTTGCCTGGCTTTGCTGCGCGCTAATAGGTATTATTATTTAGCTTATAAGAGAGGCACATGCAAATATGTTTGATTTCAAGATGGAATTTTATATATTTATACGGCCAATCCACTTCCATGTTACATGCCGTTTGAAAGCGTGCATAATTCTCCATTAAATATGAAAGTTCAAAGGATTTCTCTGGAATCCGGGTTGAGAAAATTAGGAAACTGTTCTTTGCCGCGTGAATTACAAAATTAGTGATAAAAATGTTGGTACAAAATATTTTTTTTGGGCACATTTTACGTTGATTCCGTCTGTTTTGTTATAAGGTATAATGTTTAAAGCTCCAATTGATCGATTTAGTGCATTATTCCTTTTAATAAATGTTTGGAAAGGGTTTTTAAACAATATTTGAATTTCGAACATTTGAATGGTGAAAATGAGTCATATGGTGTTTTTGAATGTCATGTTGAATGTCGTGTGAATGTGCTGCGTACTTCACAGTGGTAAAGAAAACACTTCTGAAGCTGCCAAATGGCTTATGAATAATGGTTGTAACCTCTATAAAGAGGAAGGTATAAATTTGATACTTGGCTTCAAGGTAATTCAATTGTTCTTAATGACAATGACAATGATAATGAGGAACTTTTAGAGTCTTCACCAGATACAGTTGACCATAATATGGAAAGTATGAATTGTAGTACAGACTGTAATAATAAGACTCAGCAGACATGTGATGATGAAGATCATTGGAGTGAAAATGAGGCAGAAATACCTGCTGGAGTCACTGACACCATGTTGACAGCTCCAGACTTTGTGACTGAGAATGAACGTCAGTATATTTTAAATGTTACACCTGGTGAGGGCAATAGACCTATAAGTATATTTAAAGATAAGTATTCAGAAGAATTAGCGTATCCTGGGATATTCCTTGGACAGAAACGACTAGACAATACAGATAGACTATCTTCCATTCATTATAGTGAAATTTGCAAATCTGAATTAAGATGGTCTGACTGAAGGGCTGCAATGTGTGTAGAAAATTTTTTCTTTAAAACTAAGAAATTCCAAATGAAAATATTACTAGGGCAATCTCAAGTTACGAAAGTGTCAAGGAAATGGCAGTACGCTTACTG
The DNA here is from genome assembly GCF_004324835.1 of Dendronephthya gigantea. Taxonomy (NCBI): domain Eukaryota; kingdom Metazoa; phylum Cnidaria; class Anthozoa; order Malacalcyonacea; family Nephtheidae; genus Dendronephthya; species Dendronephthya gigantea. The sequence goes on along the minus strand of NW_021163148.1, from coordinate 519,501 downwards.
CTGAGCAATTGATAACATAATTCACCATGATCAAGGGTTTAAATTTCTGAGAGCTGTGAGGGGGTCACCTCCATATTTTGAAAAAGCAAAAAAGGATATCTTTGCAATGATAAGGCAATTGGGACCTGCTTCATTATTCTGCAGCTTCTCTTCAGCAGAAACACAGTGGATTCATCTACTAAGACTAAGAATACTTGGTAAGCTTGTTGATAACAAAGAGTACACCGATAAAGAACTGGAAAACCTAAAGTGCCTATATCAACCTCAGGGAAATAACCTACTTAGATAGACCAGACGATTTTAAGAACATTTGCAATATATTTGATAAGACGAAAATTTGATCTTCATGTACTTTTCGGGCCTCAAAGTTGGCTTTTTTCGTGTTTGACCTTGAGGTGTTGTGAGTGGGAACTAGTTGCCCTTTTTCACCGGAAGTGACGTACATTGGAGAACACGCTAATTTTGTAAACAAGAAACACGCTTTAAAATATAGAAATATTGCGGCAATAAAGTGCCAAATCTTGTAGTATATAAACTTTTCGGTTCGTTTTTCGCTAAAACGACGTCGTCAAGTTTTACCGACAACTTAGACAGCCAACTTGATTCGGATATTTAATTCATCCCGGATTATGTATTGCCAATATTGGAAGTTGAAGACAAGGATTCAGTGGAACATGCCAGCAAGAAAGGTGGTAATGATAGTGATGGTGGAGACAATATTGGTAATGATGTGGAGTTTAACAGTGGGGGAAGTGGTAATAATGAGTTTGGCGGTAGTTATTACCGCACGCATGAGCTATTGACGTCATATATTTAATTAATATATATTAATTAACTAACCTCTGGTTCTGTATAAACAGTCATATCGAAACGTCTAACAGTCATATCGAAACGTCTAACAGTCATATCGAAACGTCTAACAGTCATATCTAAACATCTAACAGCTATATCTAAACGTCTAACGTCGAAGTGTCTAAAGTTATTGAAGCCATAGAAGTAAGTTATAATCTTCCTTTTGTGTGAATTGTATATATGTGTAAATGCGTATTAGACACACCTCTTGTATTTTATAGTTTTAATCGTATCGTGTACAAATAAAGATGTGAATGTGTATTGCGAGACGTGTATTAATCGTGGCCTGTAGTGCATCCTGCATCTACAATAGTTAAAATTCTATGTATAAATATACATTGCTAACAGCAATCGGTATCATCTATTTTGAGTTCCATGGTTCTTCCAACAAACCAGAGTCATAATGCGACAAGAAACGTTACAAGACCGACCGAATCACTAAATGCTAGATCTTTGGAATACTCATCACAATTTGACCCTCGCACGCAGGAATTTCCTCCAATATTACAGCCTTTTTCTCGTTCGTATTCAGCATATCCACCTTCATCTAATAAAGTAAGGATTCAACGGAATGAGGATCAACATACTATCAACCCGCTGACTGAGAAGTTAGGATATGATCAATCATGGCAAGATTTTATAACAACTCAACAGCGTCACAACGAAAACGTAATTGAAACAAATCGACGTTTAGCTGCGGCGATGACCTTACCACAATCTGAAGTGCCCAAATTCACTGGGGACCCTCTAGACTATCAGCCGTTCATAATGGCGTTTAGAGCCCGTATCGAATCTAAAACACACGCTGCTGATTGCTTATATTATCTGGAACAATATCTTCAAGGAGAACCCAAAGAACTTATAAACGGTTGTTTGTATGGTGACCCTATTGAAGGCCATTTTGAAGCCAAGAGATTGCTTGATCAAGAGTATGGGGACCCTTATAAGATTTCAACCGCTTATATCAACAAAGTTCTAAGTCAACCAATGTTGAAGTCTGATGATTCGATAGGTTTAAAAAGATTCTCGTTCCTTCTAAAGAAATGTAAGAATGCTATGAAAAGTTTATTTCATATGACGACCTTAGACCACCTATCAAACATGCAGATCGTCGTTAAGAAACTTCCATTTGCTCTCCAGAATAAGTGGCGAGATCGTGCGGTGGAATTTCGAAAAAGCAAACGACGAATGGCAACTTTTGAAGAGTTAGTTGACTTCGTAAGTTCTTGCGCGGATGCAGCGAACGATCCTGTTTACGGTAAAGAGGCACTGACTACGAAACCTAGTGATTTGAAAGAAAAAAGACAAGGATGGAAGCGCTTGAGTTTTTCAACGAATGTCTCCGGAATGGGAGAACAGACCATAGATGACGGAGCCGGGTCACTCAGTAATAAAGAATTTTGTCTTTCGTGCAAGAAGAATGGTCATGACTTAGACGATTGTAGATTATTCCTAAAGAAACCTATCAAAGACAGAAAACTAATGCTAAGAGAAAATAGATTGTGTTTTGGTTGTTACGGCAACAATCATTTGGTGAAAGGATGCCAAAATAGAAAAAGGTGCAAGACCTGTGGAAAACGACACCCAACTGCGTTACATATACCTGGTTTCAAACTTCCGGGTAAAAGTAATAATCAAGAATGTAAAACAGATGACCTTGAAGAAGAATCTAATAGGAAAGTCAACAACGGAAGCACTGGTGTTCAAACTAGTCAACCGACGATATTTCATGCCATTCTACCTGTAAAAGTAAGACACAAGAATAGTGACAAACTTGTCGACACTTATGCCTTCTATGATAATGGAAGTGACGGATGCTTTATAATGAACACTCTAAAAGACCAACTAGAAGTTTCTGGAACTGATATCACATTGAAACTTGAAACAATGCATGGACAAAGTCATGTACCAAGCACTATTGTCAATGATCTAATTGTTACAGATACATGCCATCAGAATCCGATCGAGATCTCTAAAGAGAATTCATACCTGTAGACCATAGACAAATTTCAACCCCAGAAACTCTATCCAAATGGAAGCATTTAGCAGAAATCTGTAAAGAAATCCCGTCGTATAATCCTAATCTCGAAATTGGTCTCTTAATTGGAAGTAATTGCCCGATCGTATTAGAGCCTCTGAGAGTAATTCCATTGAACAGAGAAGGCCCGTTCGCAATCCATTTACGACATGGATGGATAATAAATGCCCCCATACAAATAAGTGATGAAACTCTGCATAATACTACAGTGAACCGAATTACAATCCGTCAAGTAGAGCGTGTCAAAGAGATTCTTACTCCCAAGTCATTATTAAGAACATTAGAAATGGATTTCAACAACCATGCAGAATTAAACGGTAAAGCATACTCGCAAGAAGACAAATTATTTTTGAAACGAGCCAAACAAGATATCCAATTAACTGATGGCCATTATCAACTTCCCTTACCATTCAGAAATTCTGACCCTTGTCTACCGAATAACCGTCAACAAGCCACACAACGAGCATACTGGCAAAGGAAGAAGATGTTAAGCAATAAGAAATATCGACACGATTACGTGACATTCGTGGAAAACTTGATTACAAAGGGCTATGCTGACAAAATACTAACGGAACAAAGTTCCCCAACTTCAGGAAAGATATGGTACTTACCCACCATGGTTTGTATCACGCCAAGAAACCCGACAAGATCTGTCTCGTTTTCGACTGTAGTGCACGGTATGGAAATACATCACTAAACGATCAACTACTTCAAGGTCCGGACTTAACCAATACCTTGATTGGCGTGCTTACCAGATTTAGACAAGAACAATTTGCATTCACAGCCGACATCGAATCCATGTTTTACCAGGTGAACGTTCCAATAAATCAGCGTGATTTTCTTCGATTTGTCTGGTGGCCCAAGGGTGATCTTAGTCAGCCGATAGAAGAATATTGTATATGACAGTTCACATTTTCGCAGCGGTATCCTCGCCGAGTTGTTCCAATTTCGCTTTGAGACAAACAGGAGCCAAAAACGTTGAAGAATTTGGTTCTGCAGTTGCACAAACGATTCAGAATAATTTTTACGTAGACAACTGTTTAAAATCGGTAGATGAACAGTATGCCGCTTGTGAGTTAACCGTTAAACTGCGTGAGGCTTGTGCCAAAGGAGGTTTCCGTCTTACAAAATTCACTAGCAATAACCGAGCCCTTCTAGCATCAATACCGGAAGAGGAACGTGCTAAAGAAGTTAAATGCCTAGATTTAACTCATGATACCCTCCCTATTCAACGAACACTAGGGGTTCTATGGTGTATCGAGTCGGATCAATTCCAGTTTCGGATAACATTGAGCACAAAACCATTAACACAAAGAGGTGTACTATCGGTAGTATCATCAGTATATGATCCTTTTGGGTTTGTGGCACCTTTCGTACTGTCAGCAAAAAAGATATTGCAAGATCTTTGTCGAGAGGATAAATTAGATTCGGAGTATTCGGAAAATCCTAACCGGAATTTTACATGATCACGATGAAAAGTTGGACGATGAGTCTTTTCATACAGTTTTATGCAAAGTTGAAGCTATCATAAATTCAAGACCAATTACCTTTTTTTCTAATGACGTGGACAATTTACAACCATTGTCTCCGAATAACTTATTAACTATGAAAAGCAGCATAATTTTGCCACCACCAGGAAACTTTCAAAGAGAAGATATCTACATGCGTCGTCGATGGAGAAGAGTACAATATCGCACAAATTTATTCAAAATCGACAAAAATGGGTAGGATGGAAACAGAATATCGCAATTGGAGATATCATGATGATTAAAAACGAAAACCAACCTAGAGGTTTGTGGTCGATGGGAAAAATAATAACAACGGAGCCTGATGATGAAGGTTTGGTCAGAAGTGCCACCGTAAAAACGCCAACATCAATTATTCGAAGACCAGTACATAAACTGGTAGTACTTTTGAAATAGAAGAACAACACAACGATAAATAATAAGGTTGTCTTTATTAAACCATAACTTCTAGTATAGTTTAAGGAGCCGGGTAATATTACCGCACGCATGAGCTATTGACGTCATATATTTAATTAATAAATATTAATTAACTAACCTCTGGTTCTGTATAAACAGTCATATCGAAACGTCTAACAGTCATATCTAAACCTCTAACAGTCATATCTAAACGTCTAACAGCTATATCTAAACGTCTAACGTCAAAGTGTCTAAAGTTATTGAAGCCATAGCAGTAAGTTATAATCTTCCTTTTGTGTGAATTGTATATATGTGTAAACGTATTAGACACACCTCTTGTATTTTATAGTTTTAACCGTATCGTGTACAAATAAAGATGTGAACGTGTATCGCGAGACGTGTATTAATCGTGGCCTGTAGTGCATCCTGCATCTACAGTAGTATTAGTGTTAGAGGTGATAAAGGTCATAGAGGCAGTGAAGGGAGTACTGAGAATGTTGAGGGAGATTCACTTGATGATGGTTATGATGATGATAATGATGTTGACATGACAGCTGTGAATGTTTTGTCGAGTGTTGATGACAAGGTCATGTGGAGTAATTTCAATTATTGGTTAAGTGGTCCAGATGGTGGAAGAAAGGATAAGAAATGTGCACAGCAATGTATCTGTCAAGTGGAGATGGTCATGGCTTATATCACCCCAGACACCCCATCAATATCAAGCCTGTTGAAGAAGGTGGTGTTGAGAGACAACTGGCTGACTACATTTGAGAAGGAGAGGAAACCTGGCACAGTGAAATCATATCTTGGGGCCCTCAACAACTTTTATGTCTTCCTCCGTGCCGAATGTAAGCACAAATTTAAATGGCTGGATGTCAGTGAGGCTCAACTGATCAGCCTCTCTGAGCAAGTAAAGATGTGGGCCAAATCTTCTCGGAAGATGGCCCAGGATCGGATCGTTTCTGGGAAAAGCGGCTCCCTAAAATATCGATATCCTAAAAACACCTGAATAAGTGAAACAGTTTGACACATCAGATGTTGCATGCAAGGCAGTAAAAATACTTGGCGAAATTGAGGTAGTCCCGGGTAAGTCCAATGTAGTCAAAGGCAGATTACACCATTGTGCGGGATTACCTTATGACACAAATCTGCATCAACAACGGCAGTAGATCTGGCCCCATTGCTAAACATGACGTTGGAGGAATTTAATAATGCAACAAAGCAAGATGATTGGATTGTTGTGCGTGTTAAGAAACACAAGACATTTACTACGCATGGACCAGTGCACCTTGTCTTGTCATCTTCACTTAGTAGATATGTCAAAATATTCATTGAACAATTTAGAAATGTTTTATCTGAAGTTACTTGTACACCTAAATCCACCGGTTTTTTAAGTTTTACGGGTGCAGCAATGGATTCTTTACAAGTTGGTGCCCAAATTGGATCATGTTGGGGCAAGGTGTTTGGGACGAAAGCTTCTGTGGGTGGGGCAACTGCCTTTAGATAGGCTGCAGTTTCTGCCGTCCATGAGTCAAATGAAGAGATGCAGGGTGATCTGGCCGACCTGATGGTCCACAACCAGGCAACATTAAAAAAAAAAGAAAGAAAAGTGAACATTAAAAGGGAAAACGATGAAGCGGAGCCAATGCCTAACAAACAGACTCTTGTGTCTGGAGATGTCATTTGCCATAGGCACAAGTGGTCGGTTGAGGAAGAAAATACTCTGCAGGCTATTTTTTGTAGGCACATTACTACCAAGAAAATTTCCATAGATGATGTCAGAAAGCTTGCAAAAGACCATCCAATATGCTTAGGAATATTGCTTCTTCAAAAGTCAGGGACAAAATCAGAACATATTTTAAAAACTCGTCAAGCAGCGATTTGCCTCTGCCACCAGAAGAAGAGGAGACTACAGCAGAGAAAATGAAATGTTTGGCGTACCAAATGCTACTAGTAAGTTTCTGTTTATATAATTTTGTCTGAGTAATTATGGCTTTGTAGTCTAGAATTTCATGTCATGTGCTTCTCTTTCATCCTTTTCAGTCGTTTATGCTTGACGCTCATAATGTGTATTAGCTTAAAATGTACATTCAGTCCACTTTTTCTAAAGTATTTATGACAAGTATTCAATGACAATATGATGAACTATGATGCAGCAGTCAAGCCTTGCTTGTTTCTCATTAACAATTAAGTTTTAGGCATATTTGGCAGCAGTATACTGCAATGCCAATAGCATCTTTTTCTGATATTGCTCAGTGTGTGCTTGCACGACTGCAAACATTCAAGGAAAAAGTAAAATGGCATTGCACCCTAGACAATCACATTGCATTATAATTAACATTCTATTGCAATCAATTGTATTTTGTGTAGAAATTAGTATAATTAATAATATGATTACTTTATTTGAAATTTCTTATTGACATATAGCTTGCAAAGAGATAGGCAATGAGGATAGGAAAGATGGACCCTCCAAGGACAATGAGAATGAAGAAAGCAGTGAAGATCGGATGTAGTTCCTCCATCGTCGCGTTCCAAAGGAGGACAAGATCGCTTGTTTAGTGATAAGGAAATGGTAGCGTTTAGAAAGTTATTTGCAGCAGTCATTGATTCGGACAAGCTAATCACCACCAAAGGTTGCTGTGTCGATGATGAAGGAAAATAAGCATTTGAAGCATCTGACAAAGAAACTAACCAACCAAAATATATATGACAAGCTGAGGACTGCGATTGCCAAGAGAGACAAAAACAGAAAAAAATAAATATGAACTAATGTATAGGTGACACATTTTTCTTTTAAAGTACCCATACCATGGTGGGCGGAATTTGAATTTATCAAAAGTTTAGAATATTTTAAGGAACTTTGCAATACATTTTGTTATTGAAAAATTTTTTGATGGATTTATTGGACGATTTCATGTCATGTTTGGAAACTTTAAAGGCTAATAAATCTATCAAAGCAAAATTTTTCAATAGGAAAATGTATTGCAAAGTTTTCTGAAATACCAACATTTGATCTATTCAAAATCTGCCACTATGTGGTAAAGGTACTTTAAGTAGCATGAGAATCGCAATATGTTTATCTGACTAGGATAGAGTTTCTACTGTACTGGTAAACAAAAAAAATATACTCAAAGTAAAAATCAATGCTAGACATAATCTACATTCTGTTTACAACAGCAAAACATCGTTTATTATGTCCTACGTAGAATGTCTGCATTTCAGGACCCATTGAGGGCTACCTGTAATTAGGCTCTATAGAATTGTCCCTAAAGGTAAAAACAATGTTTTCAACGTTTTATTTCCCATTAAATTTTTACAGTTTGTAATATATGTAATCAGGGGTATAATTAGTAGGGGTTAGGTGACAGGGGCATGATTGACAGGGTATATGATTAGGTGTAATACGAGACGTGCGATATAGAGAGCGACATGTATGTGAGCAGTGAGATATTAGGATAATAAAGTTCTGTTGTTAATACTGTGGTTGGTTTAGTAGCGTATAGTACAAGTTGATAATATAGAACAACACTTTATCATAACATGAATTTAAAATTTATTCCAACCACGTCGGCGTAGTGTTGCCGTCCTACATGCTGAAGGCCCCTATTGGGCCAGCACAGCACGTGTATATTGGAGATGCACTGCAATTTAATAAGTTAGATTATTAGATTCTGTCTGAAAATGACCTTGAAATAAACTAGAAAATTTACAGTCTCAACCCGTGTCTTGCTTGATTCATATTTTGACTCTCGAGATGTCCCGTTTATTCGGAATCTGTTTTTTACTAAGATATATCAAACAGAGGTATTTTTGAAAAGTTTAATTTTTAAGTTTAATTTTTGAAAAGGTTAATGAAAAGTTTATTACATGGGCATGGCATAAAGCATGTATTTATTTGCACTTTAAACAAACACAAAGGACAATAAACATAAACATTAGAGATCTTGTATAACGCATTTAATAAAAACAAAATATTGAATTATTTAGTTTACCTTAACTGTCTGGAGAAGTCTCATTAATTTCAAAAGCAATTAAATTCTCTCCTGAGCATTTATTTATGCTCTTTTCATTCAGAGTTTCTCTGTTTTTCACTTGTAATGGATCGCCAGTAACGCCAATCCATTACGAAGTTGTACTTTACTGGAGTTGTACAATTTTAAATAACAACCCCTTACACAACCCACAAACACAATATGTCCATCTCCGGAATTTGTTTTATTTTGTATCTCTAGCTCAAGTTGTCTGCTTGCCATGGTTATAGTACAAAGAATGAATTAAGAATGGAATTTGAAAAAGTTATAAAAATGTCAAAATAACATTTCATTATATTTATAGTTCAATAATGACTCCTAATGTACATGTCAAAAACCAGAAGGTTAGGGCAGCTTCAAGGCATTTCCCTTCATCCAAGAAATTGGTTTACAAGAAAAATACCATTTTGGTATCAGATAATGTCTGGCCTAGTGGAAAATTAGGTTTCTAAAATTGGATCAACACCTGTGCATGGGCTATAGGTTTACAAATTAATTTCAGTTTATGGTTTACATAGTCAAAATAACCTAAAATAAAATAAAATAAAATTACCTGGTCAATTCCTGCATACACCCAACAGCAATTTCGGTAAAATTGTTTAGTGCAGTATGATTATCATTAAAATGTTTGTAGCATACATATGCTTTGTTTTCTGAAACAATTTCACACAGAAAGTTAGAAAATACCTAGGTTACACAGGCAAGTTACGCTAGGGCACAGGCACTAGGGCACAGCCAAGTTACACTACGGCACATCCAGGTTACATTGGGGCCAGTGTGCCCTTGAGAGGTTACATTAGGGCACACACTAAGTTACACTGGGGCACCATTAAGTTACAGAAATTCCCAAACCATTTTTGGCCCTAATAACTAGGCTGACCATTGGTAAGGAAGGTCATATGTACCTTATCTAATCTTTTGGCAGATTATAATCGATAAACATTATTGAAAGGGTTAAAAAATTGTCACAATGGTGTCTCATAAAATTACATTGTGAGTTCAGTGACGTCAGTGATCGCAAAGCATAAAATATAGTTGTTTTTTTTCTTGCGGTCCAAAGTCATCTGTATGCCGTCTGTATGAGGCAGTACGGACTGCGCGAGATTTAAAAGCACAGAGTTAACGCTAAAATATTAATTTAGACGGCAAGAAAAAAAAAACTATTTACTAGTTTAGTCAGTCTGCATAGTCAGTCTCAAAAACGCTTTGAGACCTTAGTAAATAATGTATATATATTATGCTTCGCGATCACTGATGTAACTGAACTCACAACGTAACTGGACTATTTACTTATTATTTCAAAAATATTTATTGGGACTCCTGTGGTCTCATCGAACTGTTTGCACATCACCTTTGGTTGTCTAAAGCTTGTAGCAAAACAATATCTGGGGACTTAGAATACTTAAGAGATCGCCTTTTTGTGGAACACTTCTAAGAAAACATGCTTTCCAAATAACTCTTTTTCTTATCATCTTCATTCCACTCAAAAAGGACAATATTAAACTACAATTTTGCTACCAGCGGCTAGCACACTGCTAGGTTACACTGGGGCACAAGTACACACTAAGTTACCTAAGGGCACGTCAATATGTCAGTCAGTCATAGCTACCTTGATTTTCTTCTTTCTACCCTAGCCACACTAAAAGGTCTATCCCTTTCTCAAAATTCCTTCGTCTCCCCGCCTTTGCACTGAAGATGATGACTTCTGATCTAAATCTCTGGAGATGGGAACATTCTTTGTCGGGCGCGACTATCCCTCTTCTTATTGACACTACCTTATCCAAGTCTTCTGACATTTCCCGCTTAGACACCCTTAGAGACCCTGTCTCTACCACCCCTAGCATTAATTCTACCCCCTTAGTTCTAACACATCTTCCCTTTTGCTGTAAGAGATGTCATCCTTAGGAATTTTCACATCTTGCAGAATGCTCCCGAGACATCTTCCATTTTCACTTATAACCCCGTAGTAGTCTCTTTTCGGTACAACAAAAATATCCGGGACACATTGGTTGGTTCACAGCTCTTTACAGCAAAATTGTTCAGAGCCTAATGGCACATTCCCCTGTGGCATTGGCCAATGTAAAAACTGCACCATTTCACATGCCTCTTCTCCAACCTCATTTATTGCATCTCATGCAACAAGTGTGGTTGACTTTATATCAGTGAACTGGAAGATCTCTGAGGGTAAGGTTTGGTGAACACCGTAGGTCGGTCAACAACCATGATAACACCAAGCATGTTGCCAGACACTTTACCTCTGGTAATCATTGTTTCAAGGACATGAAAATTAGAGCCTTCTGTCGCATTTCTGGTACTAATGATAGCCGTAAAAGACAAGAAATGCTTCATGCCTTTGTACCATGTATTCATTCAGAGACATGTTCATGTGTGGGCAACAGGTTTTCAATGACTCTAATGGACTGAGTTTTTTTCTCTCTGAAGAGTGGTAAATTTTGTCGCCCAGTAATAACATATAAAAGAGGTTGAAACAAACAGTTTACATCACCTAGAATTTGGTGCAAATTAGTTGTAGTTAAAAGCTTGGGTGTCCCTTTGTTTATTAAAGCAGTATATGTAGTAAATTAAAAAGCACACATATCTCTGGGAGTTTTCATCAATTGGAATGAATGTGAAAATGGAATGAATGTTTGAAACATTTTGTACTTGATAAAGATGTGATAATACTGTCACAAATTGAAAACGAGGTGTATTTGGACACCAACAAAACGAGGTGTTTGTTTGTGTGTCTTTATTCATCTGATGAAAATACATATCAGGTGTTATAAGGTGTTGGAATTCTACTATTATACCAAAATGTTAATCTATTAAACAAGTACGATCATACTATAGGGACCAGGAACTGCGTAACCGAGTTTAATTTCTCAACTGCATTGTATTTATAACAATGGAGAGGACAATGTATTTCTAATCGTTTCTGTTTACTTATATATAGGCTGAATATTAATGATATGTGTATATTATTTGCTGCAAATATATCAAGAATTGCTTGTAACTTGCTTCAAAGGTCAAAAGTAAAAATTCTAACTCTGTCAATCGATGCGGAATAATGCTTAGAATAATTGTGCCAAGTTTCATTCCGATCAAACAAGTAATGATAGAGCCTTAGGGTTTTTTTAAAGAGCGTCGCCCTCTAACAACAACAAGAAGATTAGCAGCGGTTAGGGACCAGTTCCTGGTCCAAAAAGCTATTCCTAAATTGTTCCGTATTTATCCTTGGTCTTAAACTTGAACGATTCCTGAGGTGTGAAGATGATACTTTGTACTTGAGAAGGAGATTATGTAACAGATGGTTTTTGTCTCTACTACATTTAGTAAAAATAGGTACATAATGCGTACATGTGGGTAGCCTGTAAAACATTAGTAAATCAACTGATGCACTAAAATATTATTTTCTGGTCTTATGTTCTAATGCCATAGAAACGGAATAAACGTCTTATAGTTAGCTGGTTGAATACAGTTATAACGAAGTCGATTTATTATGCAATCTATATATTATAATATTTTATTGTGCTAAATACATTTTAGGACAGATCAAAACATATATAAAAGCATTTATACAAGAGATAGGAAATGAATTTTTTTTTAAGCAAAAAAGGTGAACAGAACAAAAAAGACAGTAAGGTTCCGGGATGGTGGCACACATAGTCTGTCATTAAAATGCAGTATTAGCTTATTGAGATCTGGTTTGAGTTTTTTTGATGTAGAGAGCTTCTTTGAGTTTGAGAGAGAACTGAGATTGTGCATGGTCTAGTACGCGGAAGCAGGATTCAGTGTATGCAGCTTTGCATTGTGGTGAATTGTGGAGATGTTTGTATACGTGCGAGTTCTTATCAGAGGTGGTGTGTTCCTTAATGTGTGTAATTAAATGACGAGTGGTTTCGCCAACATAACGGGCATTACATCCCGCACATGAAAATTCATATACTATGTATGATTGAAGGGTGGAAGGAATAGGGTCTTTAAAACAGAATAGGTTTTTGATTTTAAAAGAAGAATAAATGATTTTAGAAGTTGATATCAGTGCAGAAGCGTTTAATCAGGTTGTGTAGTTTCCACAACGAAACTGATGCATTAATATTTTTCAACTACCTAAACCGACAACATAAAAACATTAAGTTAACTATTGAGAAAGAACAGGACAACAAACTGCCTTTCTTAGACATACTCATCACCAAAGATGCGACTTCAAACACTTGGACGACTTCTATTTTTCGCAAAAAACCTACCCCGGGCTACTGTTGAATTTCTTAAGCTTCACTTCACTTAACTACAAGACGGGACTAATAAAAACGCTTATTGACCGTACACGCAAAATCAACAACGCATCTATTGGCTACCAATGTGACATTGACACATTAATTGACACACTCAAACGCAACTCCTCTCCTTCCCATTTTATCGACAATGTCATCAAACAATACAATGGCAAAACCGACCTACACACAACTATTAACTCTACTGATCAACCCAATCCAAGGCTACTAACGATGCGAACACCTACTATTTCAAACTGCCATACATCGGCTATCACTCACAGATCACACAACCTGATTAAACGCTTCTGCACTGATATCAACTTCAAAATAATTTATTCTTCTTTTAAAATAAAAAACCTATTCTGTTTTAAAGACCTTATTCCTTCCACCCTTTAATCATACATAGTTTATGATGAATTTTCATGTGCGGGATGTAATGCCCGTTATGTTAGCGAAACCACTTGGTATTTAATTACACGCATTAAGGAACACACCACCTCTGATAAGAACCCGCACGTATACAAGCATCTCCACAATTCACCACAATGCAAAGCTGCATACATTGAATCCTGCTTCCGCAAACTAGACCATACACAATCTCAGTTCTCTCTCAAACTCAAAGAAGCTCTCTACATCAAAAAACTCTAACCAGATCTCAATAAGCAAATACAGCATTTTAATACCATTTTCCACTTGTAAATATACTTGACCCTATTTTGTAAATATAAAAACCCACTTTTGTAAATAATAATTGACACATGTGTAATGTTTTAATTAACATATTAGCAAAAACTTAATATTCAAATAAACCCGCAAAGGACTGCTGGGTATATAAACTCTTGTAAATAATATTCGATATCCTTTTCTTGTATATCTGTGGCTAGGATTTACTTTTAATAAACATTCTTATATAAGAAGAATCTCACAAATGGCAACGAAGATGGGATCTAAATTCTAGCACAGTTCAGTTTAAGATTTAACAGTTATTTGCCAGAAAAATCTGTGCAATGACGATGTTGGTAAACCTACCGAATTTTCCCGAGTTTGAATTGCAACCGAAAGAAACTGCACCTACACGTTTTGAGAAGTACATCAAGGGGTTAAAGAACATGTTCAGGCTATGAATATCACCAAGATTTGCAGCAGAAAGCCATGTTGTTGCATTATGTGGGAGAGGAAACCTGTGACATTGTCGAAACGTTGAACATCCCAGAGCCAACCGGCGAAGAAAGTGTCTTTGAGGTTTGTGTTAAAGTGATTTCAGATCCTTTTGAACCGCAAAAGTGCATCAGGTGAGAGCATTACTGAATTTTATACTCGTCTACAGTTGCTTGCGCGAAAGTGTGAATTTTTCGACGCGAACATTGAAATAAAACACCAAATCATCCAAGGTACTTCATCACTTAGGCTGAGGAGAAAAGCAATTGAACAAAGTCTTACTCTAGAGAATTTGCTTAAAACCGCTCGAGCTATGGAAACTGCAAACGAACAAACCAGTGAAATTGATAGACAACACTCAAATGTGGTAGGGAGGTCTAAGAAAGAGTTCCCTTCAAAAAAAGAAAGGTTTTCATAAGCCAAAATCATGTGGATTGTGTGGTGGTATTTACCCACATTGTGCAAAATGCCCTGCACAAGGCAAGATTTATCATAAGTGTGGCAAAAAGAATCACTTTTCAAAAGTTTGTCGCAGTAAATATAACTGTCTGAAACCACCTACAAATAAAGAGCATGCCGAATCATTGACCTCAGAAAGTCGTCAAAAGGAAGTGAGTGGTCTTGGAAAGTTTGACAGCGATAATAGTGAAGAATATACATTTACTATCAGTGAACAGTCAAGTTATCTAGTTGAGCCTATGTTTGAAGTACAAATTGGGAACACACCGATTAGTATAATAGCCGACTCGGGGGCAACAGTAAACATAATGAGTGAGCCAGATTTTAACTGTTTAAAACCAAAACCCCAACTCAGGGATACGAAAACCAGAGTATACCCGTATATGAGCGAAAAGCCATTAGACCTGTACGGTCGGTTTGAAGCGAGGGTCTCTATTAATTCTTTGTTCATCATATGAAGTGTTTTACGTAGCAAAGGGTCCTTCAAGTTCAATTTTAAGCTGGTCAGCTTCTCAAAAGCTGAATCTCATTAAAGCTGTTAATGTTGTTGACCAACCAGATCTAAGTTTTCCACCAAATGCTCCTGAGTTCATCAAAGAGTTTCCACGCCTTACCAGTGGGATGGGTAGTTATCAAGGCAAACCTGTACGTATTCATGGTGACGAATCTATCAAACCCGTAGCAGCACCGCATCGCCGAATCCCGTTTCATGTCCGGAAACAAGTAGAACAGAAGCTGGAGCAACTAGAGAAAGAAGGCATTGTGGAACGTGCCGAAGGCCCCACCTCATGGGTCTCACCGATAGTAGTGGTACCGAAACCCTATAAACCCAATGAAATTAGAATTTGTGTTGACATGCGTGCGCTAAATAAAGCCATCATCCGAGAAAGGCATGTTATTCCAACTAATGATGATGTTGTACATGATCTGAATGGCTGTAAAGTATTCAGTAAAATCGATTTGAATCAAGGCTACCCATCAGATTCCTCTTCACCTCGATTCTAGACCATTGACCACATTTTCCACGCATATAGGATTGTTTAGGTACAAGCGTCTAAATTTTGGAATCTCCTGCGCAGCCGACATATTCCAGAAGAAGGTTAGTGATGCAATCTGTGGTATACCGTGTGAGAAGAACATCACTGATGACATTTACTTACGTTGGTGGCATCGATATTGAAGACCATGATCAACATCTAAAGCAGTTGTTTCGGAAACTTCAGGACAGTGGGTTGACCATTAATCTACCAAAGTGTCAGTTCCACGTTCCCACTATGCTCTTCTTTGGTTATGTGTTTTCAGAGAAGGGGATGTCACCTAAGAAAGTCGAGGCTCTCCAGCTTGTTGCTCCTCCAACAAATGCGTCAGAAGTGCGCAGTTTGCTCAGTTCTGCGGTGTTCTGCTCAAGATTCATCAAAGACTTCGCTGTGATTACGAGACCTCTTCGTCAGCTCACATGTTCGAGAATAAAGTGGCGGTGGACAGGAAAGGAACAGTCATTGTTTGAGTCCTTGAAAGCAGCGTTGTCCGAAAAGACTACCCTTGGATACTTTGATCCTGAGAAATCTCTGTCTATATTTGTTGATGGTAGTCCGATTGGTCTTGGTGCCGTCCTGACCAAGGAAGACTCATCATCGCCAAGAGAAGTTTCCCATTGTACTATGCAAGTTGTCCAAGATATCCCCAAATTGATCGTGAAGCCTTGGCAATCTATTGGGCGGTTAAGCGATTTCATTTGTTTGTTTATGGGACAGACTTCATAGTCTTCACCGACCACAAGCCACTCATATCGTTGTTCAATAATCCATCATCCAAGCCATCGTACCGAATCGAGCGTTGGCTGTTGGATTTGCAGCAGTATCGTTTCACAGTAGAGTATCGTCCTGGTGCTGAGAATCCCGCTGATGATTATGCTTCAAGGTACCCCATTTGGGGATCCAGAATCTCGTAAGTACGAAGATGAAGTTGAAGAGCATATTGCCTATGTGGCAAAGAATGCTGTGTTAAAAGCAGTGACGTTATCCGAAATAGAGTCAGCAGTTGCAGGCGATCCAACGCTTCAAGCTGTTATGGTGGCAGTTAGGTCGTGTTCTTGGCATAAAACTTCATCGAACATATCCTTATCAGAGCTTTCCCGCTACGAAAAGATCAAAGAACAAGGCAGATCGTATTGTGGTACCGGCAGCTCTGCAGAAATGGATTGTAGATATTGCTCACGAAGGACATCTTGAGATAGTGAAGCCAAAAGCTCTGTTGCGAGAGAAAGTGTGGTTTCCATGCATGGACAAAATGGTGGAAACGAAGATAAAAGCTTGTTTACCATGTCAGGTTGTAACACCCATATACGCCAGGGTCGGCGTTAGATCATATCGAACTAACGTACATGACGTCATAAATTTTGCAATAACGGAAGTATAATAACAGAAGTCTTACATGAAGTCTTTCTAGAGCTGGTTCATAAAAATGATAAAATAAAAATGGCCATGAATGATGATACATTTATACATTTATAAATGTACACGAAAGTGTAAATGTCTGTTACCCTCATACCCAGTATAGGAGTGATCATATACTTATGTAATAGTATCTCTGGCTTTACCTTAATTACGGTTAGGGTTAGGGTTATTGAAAATTTTATGACGTCGTGTACGTGTTAGTTCTATGTGATCTAACGCCGACCCTACGCCAGGGAGCCGTTAAAAATGTCTGTATTGCCTGACAACCTGTTTGACCAAGTAAGCGTAGACTTTGCCTCGATAAGTGGAGAAACCGTTTTATTACTGATTGACAACTACTCAAAGTTTCCGTTTGTTGAACCTGTGTCATCAACTGCTGCAAGTGCTGTAATACCCAAGCTGGACCAGATATTTGCAACATTTGGAACACCCCTGTTGTACAAACAGATAACGGACCGCCATTTAATGGTAACGAGTTTGCCAAGTTTGCTCAGGCTCTTGGTTTTAAGCATCGTAAAGTGACCCTGTTGTGGCCTCGAGCCAATGGTGAGGTAGAAAAGTTTGTTAAAACCATAAAGAAATATGTTAAAGCCACTAAGACAGAAGGAAAGAATGGGAGAAAAGAGTTGCAAGCATTTCTACGCAGTTATAGAACAGCTCCACATGCAACCACTGGTGTGGCTCCTAGTGTAATGTTGATGAGGCGTTTTGTCCGCAGCAAAATTCCACAAATTGACAGAGCTGACCCAGTATCAGAAATTATTCGTAAGCGTGATTCATTCCAGAAAGAGAAGATGAAGTTGTATACTGATAATAAGTGTTATGTGAAGCCAAGTAATATCTTCGTTGGTGATTCAGTATTAGTAAAACGGCCTTTTCCCATGAATAAAGGAGCCAGTGTTTACGATCCCAATCCAATGACAGTGGTTGGAGCGAAAGGTAACATGATCACTGCTAAAAACTCGGATACCACTGTCACAAGAAATTCGTCATTCTTCAAGAAGTTACCTTCAGACGTATCAAGCGATCACCAGGAGGATGATTCATTCTTTATTCCACCAGTCCAAGAATATCCCGAACAGACCCGAAATGAAACTCCGTTAAAATCACCAAATAAAGATGTTATTCCACTCGAAAACCTTCCGGTGAAGGAACTTAATACTCCATCTACAGCTCCTCCTGGCAATGAGAATACAAAACCACCGCAACCGGGAGAACCCAGTGAGATTCCTCTCAGTGATTCTGTTCCTGGACCACAACGTTGAGGAGATCAACGAGGATAAGAATCCTAAGGGAAATGTTTAACTTATAATAATTATAGAACTTAGAAAGAATTGAGATAAAATATGAATACTTATTAAATAATCTTATTATGGATTTTAAGTTAATTGCCATTGATAAAATGAAAAAAAAAGTAGTTGTTTAGCGATATTGGACTTACTTTAGGTTATGGACACTATAACTAGGAGGAAGGAGATGTAATGTTTTAATTAACATATTAGCAAAAACTTAATATTCAAATAAGCCCGCAAAGGACTGCTGGGTATATAAACTCTTGTAAATAATATTCAATATCCTTTTCTTGTATATCTGTGGCTAGGATTTACTTTTAATAAACATTCTTATATAAGAAGAATCTCACAACATGTATTTGTTATTGTAATCTAATATTTGTATCATATGTCACTTTATTGTATCACACATCCTGCTGTAAATATTCTTAGCTCACTTCGTACTGAAGATGGCTTAGTGTAAACCAAAACATTGTCGTTTACACCATAAACAATGATGACACTGTTTCTGATCTAGTAGACCCTTCCTAACGATTGACAAAATTGTAGAATCGTCTGCATATTTAAATAATGATGTACAGCAATTTTTGACCAAGCGCAGACCTCAAACGTTTTTTCACATGTCAAACATGACGTTTAAGAAATTGAACGGAAGTAACTAGGTGCAAAATTCCAACTGACAATGAGTGTAACTTTTGCCTTTTGATGGCCAATGACAGAAATATACATTTCCAGTTTCAACTTTCAAGGTTCACACTTAATAAATTCTAAATACTTGTAAAGATGGTGACAATGAGCTGCTACACTACATGTGAATGAATGTGAATAAATTTGGTCATTCATAAGATTTTTGTCAATATATTATTGGGCAAATAATTGCAGCTGGAGGCAATAGTTCTACAGGCTATATACCTGTGGGTGGATGTCAGCTGGCAGAAAAATTGACTATCTCTGCATCTACCCTAAACGAGATTTGGAAAGATTTTGCGACAAATTTTCTGTGTCTCCTTACCGAACTGGCGGACCTTTTACATAAAAAATTTATACGCAAGTTATAAATTTGCGGTTAATAAAGTAATATGTTCTAGAAGGTCCTATTTCATCCTACATATGGACCATCTCTGGTCTAGCTGTCATAGTTACCGCATGCACTAATTTTAGCCTGGGCAATGTCAAGGCCCCAATAGAACAAGGCAGTCTTTACCGGCCATGTTAATAGTTATAAAGTCCAAAATCGGACCGAACTTTTGCCTGCTCCCCATGCATGCATAGGTCATTCGCAAGACCTCAGCCAATGGGTCCACAACGCCGGTCAAATATTTAAAGGTCTTTTATCTAAAGGCAGCAATACTTATATCTGCATTTCAAAAGTAATTACAATAACCAAAAACTACAAAAATAAACCACACGCACCTCCCCACAGCGAAGGACCGCTGCAGTGGGCACCCGCATGCAAATATACTAATAGTTATGTTCATTGATATGCTATCTGTAAATAGTCTATCAATATTCTTCTTGTAACTTGTAATGAATTGCAGTCCTTCTGGACAACACCTCACCATGTAAAGTGCATTTGTACAGGTCATTTCGGTCGAAAACGCAACCTGATGACCTGACCCAGAGACTTGATGGGTCAGTCAGACAATATTTCAGTCGAACTGACTGACCTGAACAGGGGTCCGCCTGTTCTCCTGTTATCTAGAGGTCCACCTGTTCCTCTAGAAAAACCTATAGTTTTTGCATGCTCTGTCAGGTTTTGAGTGCCCTTACTGTCTCAGTATAACTAATGGTGGTCCTTAGATCATCAGGTCTCAACTCACTGAACAACATGCACAGAGCTGGCTCACACCATCTGCAACTTAGAGGTCCTCCTGTTCCTCAAGGAAAAACTTAGGTTAATTCGAGCCTCTAGACCTTTTTTTCAAGCTTCCTGCCGAAATTATATGCCACAAAAATGTCTCATTGTGTTGTTGCTTTGCTAAGTTGCCAGACGTTCAAAATCCTTATAAAGAATCTCAACATATAAACTACATTAAATCAAAATTAACCAACAATGATTTAGAATTAATTAAAGTTCTAAAGAATGAAAAGCTGTCAATACCACGTTGATTTCTGCAATAAGCAGGGGTATCAAAAACTGAATGCCATCTGGTCGTCAATACTCTCGAAAGAAACTGATGAAGTTAGCTTGCAAACGGTTCACATATGACAATACGTTGTATACTCAACTTTTTATAGATTATCTGAGAGCTAAAAGTCCACTGAAAAAGTCCACAGTAATGTACACAATACAAAAAGGTGTGATGAGGGAATATTTGAAGATGTGGACCTTTTAACCTTCTCAATGAATCCTCGTTGTAGCTGTTCATTGATGAGTTAGCTTAGGTTTTCAACATCTTGGGATCTTTGGCTAATCTCCATACAGTGGAGCGGGTTCTTCCTTATGCTACTGCTTTTTGAACAAACCTTTTCTTCGTGTTTTGTTGTTTCATTTGATTTTCGTGTTGTATCTTGCCAGAATTACCTGTAGTCTTCCAACATTGGTTTCATTCATCCCCTTTTTCATGAGGTCTTGGGCTTATTTCCAAATCTTTGCTGCTTGTGCACATTGAGCGCTACATTTGACTTTGCACGCTACGTTTTGACTTTGCGCATTTTAGATCATCTATCATTTTAGGTCATCTATCCTGGTCACAGCACCAATTGCCTGTCTTTAAAATTTGGTGCACATTTTCCATGGCTGAAGCATATACTTGATCGACCTTAACCTGTGGCAACTTGACTTTCACATTCAATTATTTTTCCTTGAGATACAGTGAGCATACATTTGGGTTATCACTGTTAGTCATGAATATTTTCAAGGCAGTTATCATTCGGCATCCTAAAGTTGTCACACCCATAACCCCATCAAACTCTCACCCCTTTTAGACACATGCATTTATTGTACACCTTAGATAAAAAAAATGTAATTTAAAAGTGCATAAGTTATAGCTACTGAAATGAACGAACTTGATACTGAATACAGCATGTTTTTGCAATTGAATAATTGTTTTTAGGTTTTCTATGGAGCAGTTAGCCCAGACTGTAGCACCACCATACATCATGACTTGCTTAAACATGGTGTTGTAGTACAGTTTACGTTGGTCTAAAGGAAGAAATTGTTTAATTTTCCAGAGAACACCCAGTCGTTGCCTCAGTTTTACGGTGGCTCACAAAGGACAACACACAAAATATAAGAATAACATATACAAAATGTTATTACATACACACAAAATATATATCCATGCACACAAAGTATATAAACAAAAAGACGAAATATTTAAAACACACAAAATAAAAATGCACATACAAAATAAAAATTCACACAAAATAAAAATACACACTCAAAATAAGAATACGACGGAATTGCAGGCGCATGTTGACCTTCTCAATGACCTGAGTTTACCGTTATTTTTTTATACAGTATTTTACATGCTTACTTCACAACATAAATTCTCATGTATTGTCCGGCTTGTGGTAAAGAGTTTGTATCCTCTGAAACAGATACGTATTGTGGGAATTGTTTATCCGAAAAGGAAGGTTTAAATTTGATTGTGAATTACTTTAATCGTGGTTACCCATATGAGGCAATCGTTGGGTTACTTCGGTCTGCTGGAATCCACAGGTGTGTCAGAACACTAAAGCGCCGATTGAGATTGCTTGGGTTGAGATGCAAAGGGCATGCTATAGACGAGAACTATTTAAGAAGTATTGTTGCAGAAGAAATTCAAGGCCCCAGTCAATCTGGATATAGAAGCATTAGGCACACGCTTTGGCTTCGACACGTCAGTCGCCATGTTGTAGCAAAAATTGTAAAAGAAATTGACCTGGATGGTGTAGAAGAGCGAAAACGAAGGCAATTACACTGGAGACTTTATCAAAGCGCTGGAGCAAATGCGTGTTGGCATATCGATGGTAAGTTGCATAACAAAGCAAATTTACAAACATTTGAACAAGCTAAATGCAGTTGTGATTTTCCCGCCAGTATCATAGCCATTGTAGGCTAGTAGCCCAGAAATCTGACTCAGTCCTCGAGTACATTGTTTACGCACATGGTCACTGTACTTATTACTATAATATATATTGATATATATATATATGAAGAGTAAGCTAAATTTAATAAATATACTATTCATATTGAATAGCATACATATTAGCAATTAGTAAATAGTTCACCCCACTCACCAATAACAACCTAGGGAAAACATAATATATGGATAAAGCCGTCCATTTTTGTGGTATTTTACTCTGTCTAATGATGCCACGTGATAACTTTTGCAAAATTTAAACATTGCCTAATTAAACAATGTGGTTTTCAGGATATGATAAATTAAAGCCAATATGGCTTCTCTATTCATGGTGGTGTTTGTGGGTACAGCAGGCGGATACTGTGGCTTGAGGTTCTCCGTTCAAACAAGAACCCTCATGTCATTGCTGAGATATTTTTAAATGTTGTGAAAGAAGTAAATGGATGCCCTATGCGTGTCTGATCAGATTGTGGTACCAAGAATGTACACCTTGCTGGCATTCAATGTTACTTGAGAAGTGATGGTACCGATGAATGAGCAGGGGAGAAAGCACATATTTATGGCTCATTCACATAAAACCAACGAATGGAGGCTTGGTGGTCTTATCTTCGTGGTCTTGGTGGTCTTATGGTCCTATCATAACAGATCAGGCTGGTGAATAGATTTTTTTCAGGACATGGCTCAGCGTGGTATCTTGGAAATTGGCAATATAAAACATATGGAGGCCCTGTGGTATTCTTTCAACAAAGTGTTACAAGCAGATCTGCAAAAGGTAAAGGATCATTGGAACAGCCACTACATCAGGCGATCACAGCATGACACTGTTTCTGGAATCCCTGATATCCTGTACTTCCTCCCGGAATATTATGGTGGAACAAATTGCCTAATGCCTGTATGTGAAGTCAAGCTATCTGACGTGGGAGAGAGTATTAACCAAGATATTGGTGAGGACATGTATAAAGAGTATTTTGACTATGTTCTGGAAACCAAAGTTCTTGCCCCAGAGATAAGTGCATAGTTTATGGCAACCCAAAAGATGGTGAATTCAAAATACCATAGTCCATTTTCTCCTTGAAAAGTTCGTACTCAACATCACACTTACATTTGGAAAAAGCAGTAAGTACAGTATTGTATCGCAGGTATTTGCCTTGGGATGTGTACATCTCCACAAAACTTTAGTGTTGGCATTGGTGTGAAACCAAGGAGGGATTTTGTCACATCCAGTTGCAAAGGTAGGTAAGCACCTCATCCAATGTTGCACTAGAGCGTCTATCTAAACAAAAGAAAACAACATAATATGTGTTAATACTTATAATTTATAAAGCAAATGAAAAATTTAAAAGTAATTATTCATAATTTTGTGGTAGACCTCCCACCCCCCAATGGACTGCATCACAGGTTTTGGGGGCATTGCATTATTGGTCAATGCCCCTGGTGCAGTGCAGCGGTATCAGGTACAGTTACCACTATATATGCTAATCATGTAAATGATTACCTTCACAATCTTGCAGATAATCCCGCCAGTGCATTAATGCCAATTCTTGTTTATTGTAAGCATTACTTCCCTGTTCTACCATGACTGGGGTAAATAAGGCATTCATGTCAGCAGCTGATATTGCATTTAAATTCTAACAATAGGTGATTTTTATAGTTTTGTTTTTTGGCGACACATCATACTTTCTAATTAGTTCAAAAGCGCCTAAGTTTGCCTTCCACAGTCTCATTTTTTGATAATGAGTCTTTTAGCCGGTCAACCATGGTTTTCCTTTTCTGGCCAAGTTTCGACTGGCTAATACCGCTAAGGTTGGAGGTAGTTGTCGGCAGTATCCTGTGACTCTCGTCTTCTGGCGTGGCAGCTGTGCCTAAACTACACACACTTTCTACCTCCATTGATTGATTTTTTTCTTGCACATCCTTTATGAACTGCTTGTAAAATGAATTCAGCTAACTTACCACTTTTCAGTGACTCCAATTGTTTCTTAGTAAAAGCCCTCTGGCGAATGTTAATACAGCGTACGGGCTTTGTGGAACCATCCTTTTGCTTCATGTCTCTTTTATTAGACAATGAACACATTGTAGGTGTAAATTTACCTTATTTTGCAAAAACTTCACTTTTTGTTATAGGTGCGAACTCTTCACCATTAGGTAGGTTTTCCCAACGAATTGCAAATGGCTTCCTTGCTCCCAGCTTGGATGTACGGACAAATGTTGGGATCTAAAATATGCAAGTAACAAATTTTTTCTGTGAACTTAAGGTGGAAAAAATTGCCAACTTTATCACTAGTTACTTACCCAATTCTTCGCACAGTTTACATGATTCAACAATTGTTTTCACAATTATTTAAAAAATATTTGGTGTGACTTCAGATTTGCCATCAACGTCAACAATTTCCAATTTGTTTGCCTCTTCATGTGAATAGCACCAACTTTTATCTGCATGGGCATAATAATTCACACAAAAATTAGCAGTACTGTATTGTACCGCTCCCCCTGAAATATTTGAATCCACAGAAGGTAGGCAAATTTTTATTGAATCGTATCGAAATACGTACGCTCATGCTTACTAGACATATACACAGTTGCATTCAGAGTCCTGTGCATGTATGACTTACAGGTGTAATTAGCATGTATGACTTACAGGTGGTCATACACTGTAGACTATGAATGACCTATGACTTATTACTATTTATGTCTTTCTGTGCCTTGTTCACAATTTTCCGTTGGCTGGCAAAGTATTCCACAAACGCTTTCGCAACTAGTGCTGTTCCCATGGAAATCTTTTCCGGTACAACTAGGTCTTTGTCTTTGTTGTTTCTTCGTAGAAAAAAATTTGTTGCAGTGAAAAATACATGCATAACAGCGGACATTCTACGAATAAAAAATCGAGATTCCATATCACATGGTGAAGGAATACAATTTTTTTAATACAAGACTTTTGGTCGACCTAACCGAACAGTAACACAATGTAAGTGGCTTACATATACCTCAGAAAAATCTTTCTGTCTTTTGATTGATTGTCCTTCAATGTAATGGCATCATCCAATTGTTTGTTCATATTTTCCACTATAGCATCCGAAAAAGCCACGTATACATCTGCTGCTTCATCGTCAAAGCTGTATGCTCTTGGTGTTGTATGAGCATGATAAATTGCTTGATAAATTTCTGTGATTGTTAACAACAGGAAAATTAATATGGCAAATAAACCGATTATGTCAAGCTTACTTTACAACTCAAGATTCTGAAACTGTGACAGTTAACATCAGTTAAGATCTTTGATGCAAAATCTTCGTTTAGATATATGCTACAACTGTTCAGTTTACAAGTGGGAAAAGCTGAATAGGACAGACTGATGTGCGACTGATGTGTTCGGGTTGAGTGTTGATGGCACTACCCATTGCTCTTATCCAGGGCGCAATTGGTTCAGGAACAGCACTGCACGGAAACTTAACATTCCTTGCTTCCGGAATGATCTCTAATTTTAATTTCGGGCAGGGCTGGGACAACACTCCTCCCTCTTTGCTTGCCTTGTGCAAACATTTCTAAATAGTAGAATATAAAGATATAACTAGAAGTTACTTTCGCAAGTGATATGCTGCCGAATCGTACAAAACTACTGCAGCAAGAATTGAAACGGAACATTGTAACATGGTATAGCCCAACGAATGTTACGTCATGCATATCAGTGTGTTATATTATGCATGACGTAACATTCGTTGGGCTCCTTATGATTGTAAAGGGATTGCAGTCGCGAGCTGAGGGGATTGAACATTTACGTGAAATTTCATGGTCTTCACTCTTCATTCAATTGGATTATACTGTATAATCATGCACTACCGACGGGAAGTACATGGCACAGCGTGCGAGTTAAACTCACTGGTTATCAGTGAGTGCATGAATAACTGAAGAATCGATATTTAATTGGAGAATTGATATTTTATTTTTTTGTTGCGAAAGGTAAAACGGTTGAATCGTTTTGTGAAGTTTGTGTAGTTGTAGTTTATTTTTCTCAGACATTTTTGGGGAAAGGATGGAGTCCAAATGTACAGTACAACCAAAATTCACAAAGATCATGTTGGATACTTGGATACCTGTCTCGGTACAGAGCAAATGAAACGAATTACAACATAACACATTTTAATATTGTTTTTAAAGCTAGTAATGTCAACAATTAAAGTTATAAATTCTATTTAATATACACCCCCCCCCCATGTGGATGAGTTTTTCTTAGGGTTGGCTTAAAATAATGAATTTGTGAGGGTTGAGGCAAATGAAGACTGATTTTTCTTTGGGGAGGGAGCACTTAAAATAAGAGATTTCTGGGGGGTTTACATGCAAAGTAAAAAGGTTTGAAGAAATTTTGCCAAAATTTCTGAGAGTGTTCTTGAAAAGTATGACAATATTTCTTAAGGGTCTAAAATTTTTCAAAATACCTTGTCCACAGGTGTGGTGTACAGTAAATAGAATGGTCTACAGGTGTGGTGTACAGTAAATAGAATGGCCCTATAGTAAATACTGAATAAAAAAAATAACACCAACAAAGTGTATTAATATCTATATAGTATTTGAAATAGATTAAGAGAAGGTCAGCTATCATACTGTATATAGAATCACACTAATTTCAAACAAAACTATCAATAGGAATTATAATCCTTAACATGAGAGAAGCCCAACATGTGACTTCCAGTTCAAAACCTTAACTTTACTCTTCTAAAACTGAAATATCAGTGATAACATAACCAATATTGTCAAAGGTTATTTTAAACTTTTTTGTAACAGAATCTAGATAAGAATACATCTATTTCATAGGTAAACAGACATAAATAAAGATATACTGTTCGTTAACACATGTTCGTAAACCCTTGCGAATGTTGAAGAACTACAATACAGTACTTTATGTTGCACTACTGAAGTGTCTCTTAATAAGCTATTCTCTACCTCCCCCCAAGTCTTTAGTGATTGAGAGAGAGCGAAGTCATTAAATACTTAAAATAAAATAATATGAAGTCAGTGTTTATATTACAAGTTCAAATCACTACTCCTTGAGTCCTTTCGCATTGTGATCCAACAAACGTCTCAAAGCTAGTGGTAGCTTTTTAGGCGTAGGTGGCTTCTTGGGTTGAGGTAGGCTAGATGTTGTTTGTTTCTCCGGGATAGTGTGATTTGGTATTGGCGGGGAATTATGGGTTGCAACAGGAAGTGTTGGGGATGGGTATAGTGGCGGTGGAGAATTTTGTGTCTCAGCCTGTGGTTCCCGTGAAGTAGGGGCATTTGTCTCAGCCTGTGGTTCCTGTGAAGTAGGGGCATTTGCTTGTCCCGTTGGCAAGTATCTTAAATCCTCTGTTATGATTCGGCGGGGTTGTGTTTGGGAGATCGCTAGATAGTATACTCCAAAATAAGGTTTCCGCGCGGAGGTCTGGAAATGAGTTTGTCAAAATTGTCAATATCTTCGGAAATTAACGAAAGCAGCAGCAAAAAGGGCGATCGTGATATATTATGTGTGATTTTTATATACGAGCGAAGACTACGTGGTTCAAGTTCCCTTTAAACTGGAACTGGGTTTTTTATACGTCTCCCGCTTAGTATTTCAGGCAAGAAAGTGTTTAGTTGTTAGTATATGTTACAACTACAGTCTACTGTGATTGTTTTGTTTAAACGAAATTTTTACAACAATGACAATGTGCATAATACAGTCTATATAAATGTAGATATGTATAAACAGCTATTGAAATAGGGTGTAGAAATTGGTGTAGAAAGAAAAACTCAACACTAAATATTCATGATATTCGCTTTTATTCAATATGAAAAGATCGTAAATATCAAAAGATATATTTTATATATATATATATATATATATATATATATATATATATATATATATAAATATATTACATTTATAAGTTATACCATTATATAAAATTAAGTTAAACATTACATAACTTATGGGGCATCCACCCTCTGGTATGAATTATGAACAATATCATGATTAAAAAATACAGCCCCTAGCAGATTGTCAATAGCTTTAACAAGTTAGCCTTAGGTTAACAGGTTCACCCTAAAATATACCTCTAATATATGGAAAGCAAACACTGCCATTTATATTTGTGAAGATGTTCTATCAACATTTCATCAGGATTGATCTTTCTCGAATATGACATGGCTGATTCTTTATATCATGTGGAAACATGGTTAGTTCTTGTTGCTCCCAAACATTGTTGTAGGTGTTGACGCATCTCACTTTGTTTAAAGGTGATTGCTCCAGGATATATCCCTTTAGCAAGAGCTAGTGCATTTGCTATTGCAAACAAACCACAGTCAACAAAACCTGCTTGCTTTTGACAGCACCTTAGTTTCACTTGCAGAAGACCACCTTTTGCCAGACTCTTGTACATATATACCAACTGCTGACTTAAAGGGCGTGTCATTCCAGGATAAAGGGAATCGTAGACAATCACTGACTGGCCACTTGATTGTGATACAAGCCAATGTCCAGGAAGGTTATGGATCTGAATTGCATTCAACATTGATGTTATTGGATCCTCCCTGGTGAGTTTGCTTGATACTATCAAGGTATCTATTAAGCCATCTACTTTGGTGAATTGGTTTTTCAATAGAATCTGGACTGCATTGATGTGATTATCATTTAGAAGGTTGCCTGAAGTCAGTTCATGTTTATCAGCCTGATACAAATTCAAACTAGGCAAACATACCCAGAGCTTTCTTTCTAGATGAAAACAGGACTTCTTACTGGGTGAGCTGAGATCAACTACATCTGGCTTTGTAGAGCATCTCTTCTTTGGTCTATCTGAGGCAAGTGGCACATGCACTTTGAAATTTTTCTTCATTACTTCAGCATGCTTCCCAACTCGGCCTGTGTAGGGGTGTTTTGGGCGACCATATTTTCTGGTTGTTAATGTTTTTATCTTTCCCTTTTTCTTTTGACCATTTTTTGTGATGTGTTTTCTCCCTCTTGTGGTTACTGGATTTTTCTTAACTTGGGTTTTTTTTATGATAATTCCTGCTTCCTGGGGTGCTGTACTTCGTGCCTTCTCTAAAATCCCCTCCAACTCACTGGCAAGACTGGAAAGTTGTTGTTTGTCATCCATTAGAAATGTAAGGTTTGAAAGTTCCTTCATCAAATTGCGGCACTTGAGACGAAGAGCATTTTTGCCACTTGTTCTTTTAGGTGGAAGTGATTTATAATCTTTATTGACCAGTTCAGGGGGTGAAGGTGGTATGAAATCATCATTGTCTCTTTTTTCTGTTGGAGGTTGATCATTGGTTACATTTCCTTGCTGTTTAACAATGTGTTTATTTTCAGGATAACTGTTATCTGGTGGAACAATTTTCTGATCTAATGAAAACAGTGGATTTCCTATGTATTTGGCACTCAGGTTTTCCCATCTCCATTCTGGAAAAGCTTTCATGCAAGCACAAAAGTGTTTGCAAAGAAGCTTGTTGTGTCTCCAGTCCAAGCATGTGCAGTTTGGGAGAGTTTCTTCATCACCAAAGAATAATCTGTATATGTTCCCTCCTGTTGAACTCTTTACATCAAAGACCCCAGGAGACACCATTTGGACCATGTCATTTGTGATGTCACTTTCCCAGCGCTTTATTATATGAGATACCATTTTTGCTGGTCTATTGTGCAAAAATTTGGGAAGATCCTTATGGTATGCACGATAACCATCATGGCATTTCACATTTAACTCAACATACCTATATGGTAAAAAATACAACAATTCTTTACATACTTCACATTTGTGAAATTTAAACAATATTCCTGAGAAATTCCATTAGTGCTGCAATTTTACAAGTAGGCAACTCTTACTTTCTGAACGTTTTTGGAAGAAACTGATCCACAAGGACTTTTAGCATGTCTGTTAAAGAGCATCCTTTGTTCCCAAGCAGATATTCATATTTAAATGCCTTATTTTGTCTCTCAATCCCATTGTTTGTGTTGACTGCACAAATAAAATCTTCAGCCCGGTATGCTTGGCACCATCTCTGAAAATCAAAATTTATGGTTTTTAGTATTTCTCATGTTTGCTGGTTTGACAAGCACTATTAAATAGTTCAGTCATTAGTCATTGATTGACTGGACTTTCTAAGCTTTCCTATAATATGTTGGCTTTGTACCTTTATGTTTGGCAGCCACTTGTTACCAAACCAATTCCTTAGTTTCGGATTACTTTTCCAAAGTCTGCTCTCAGTAAGGCATGTGGTTGATTTTCGACACTCTTCAGATGTGGCTGCATGTGCGATGCTCCGTAATAGATTTAGCAGATGTTGTTTGTCATGAGCAACACCATTGTCTAATTTAGATGTCCATTCTTGCCATGACTTCTCCCGATGAAAATCACAAAGAAGTACTTCTGCATCTGAATAATATAAATGACATTGAGGTGCATCAGGTATATCTACAAGCAGATGTAAGGTATCTGTTCAATTCCGAAATTGGTTTTGAACAGCTGTTTATCTGTTTTTCCTTACCTTCAAAGACTGTTTCGAGAGCTTGAATTTCTTCCTCAGCAAAATCTACCATAAAACGCGAAGGGGTCCATGTGTTAATATTCCACTCCTTGAAAACCATTAATGCTTCCTTTATACATTGTGTGTTCTCGTACTGTATGACAAATGAGCCGACAACTTCATAACAAACATTCGTTCTTACACACAGGAAGTACAATGGAAGGTCATATTTTGTTGTTCTGTAGGTTGCATCCAGCAGACACATTTGGTTACCATACTTTGCGAGGAGATGTCGTTGATCACTGGTCTGATGACAGAACAGTAATGTTTGGGTGGAGTATTCGTCGGAGGTGACGCAGTCATCTTCATCCTGAACACAATCATCTGGTACTGGCTTAGCACAATGGGGACGATAGAGAAATGAGTCTTCTGGATGCTCATTCTTCCATTTTTCGACCAGTCTCTTCAAATTTTCTTGGTCAATTGTGGAGAAATTGTCTGGTTTTCCTTTGTACAAATGATTATAAATGTCCTTGTTAGTAGGATAATATCGCCTACTAGTTTTGTCTGGCGGTTTACATCCCTTGAAGAGGTCACATTGCACGAAAAGCTCGAGGTACCTGCGTGCCTCACTTACTGAGTGGACACCTTCTTGGGCTAGCTC
This sequence comes from Dendronephthya gigantea, assembly GCF_004324835.1. Taxonomy (NCBI): domain Eukaryota; kingdom Metazoa; phylum Cnidaria; class Anthozoa; order Malacalcyonacea; family Nephtheidae; genus Dendronephthya; species Dendronephthya gigantea. The sequence goes on along the minus strand of NW_021163148.1, from coordinate 487,816 downwards.
TGAAAGTTTTTCCACTATAACCGGGTCCAGTGGCTCTCTTATTCCAGCAGCCTGTAATATAAAAAATAACCATTACATTAATAATTTTAACAATCGCGCGTGTTTTATAAGTAAATTACAGTACTTTTAAATTCTAATATGTGCCAATCCTGTCGCAATGTTATGTAGGTTTATATATTTTCGGTTTTTGTGGCAATAAAATTTTACCTTTCCCATTATGTGATATTTATGTTCAGATACAGGTGGTAACTTCACGATATAATTCATTTGAACGTCGGCAGCTGCGATTGTGCTTGCCGTCAACCCTTCGTGCAATATCTTTGCTGCTCTTCGTCTGAAGAATAAGCTGTCTTTTTCAATCTAAAGCGTACATTTAAAGAGTGCATTATGGCATCCAGTGGTTATAAGTGATTATAATTATTTTATCTTTTACGGCCTAAGTAATAGTATAAATTCGGACCTTCATATTTGGAAATTTTGCAATTTGAGTGATGAATATTGCAGCTGGGCATTGCTTCTTTTTTGACGTTTGAGCAAAGGTTTTTTTTAGAACTATAACAGTGGTCAGCATTCTGTAAGTGTGTAAAAATAAATTTTCTCAAAGGTGGTAACACAGTTTACCTACACAACGTTAATTATAAATTAGCTTATATATCCATTCAGTTTTGAAATGTTACCTGGCACTCCTGAGCTTTCTCCTTATTTTTTTGTTTAGCCTTTTCATTCTTATCTTTTCCTTGATGGCACCACATCACTTTCTCCCCAACGTGTACAAACGGTATTCCGTCGTATAAAATGCTTGGTCCTTGCTGATTCCCATCCTTTCTCTCCCAGTAGACCTTACGTTTATCTTTTCTTAGTTCTAAACATATCAACTACACGTTCCTGCCCGGGAAATATTTTTTACCACACCTTTACTTCATTTTCATACGTATGTTTACCCCCTCGTAATAACGTTTTGGCTACAAGTTTACCCCCAGGGTCACACAGAGAATTTTAGGGGTCCCAATTCCATAGCAAAAACGCCAAAAAAATAGCAGTTAAAAAAATACCAAAAAAGCTTTTATTTGTGGGTATTTCGTACCAAACGCTTAAATGGTGCTCTCGGCGTTTTATTTTTGGTGTATATTTTCACTCTGAAGGGGCATCACCCCTTGTATTTTTACCTGACCTGCCAAAAACACCAAACTTATCATGATAACTTTTGGAAAGGGACTTTAAGAGAGCTATATACTCCTGTGGTATTCTGCCCCCCCCTTAAGCAGCCTTTGTATACACCTCCACCTCCTTCCTTTATCCGGCCTGTTTCACGATAGAACAGCTTTTTAAAATGCGTATAATCTACGTACTTTTAAAGCTTAGCTTACCGTTTGATCCAAAGCTTTTGTCGCTGTAATAGACGATGAATTTGCTGCTCGTCTCCACCTCGTATTTTTTAATGAGCGCCTTTACATCGGACTCGCTATGTACAACAGCCGTGTTTTGAACGCTAGTGTCCTCCGAATATTCAAAGGACGACATGCTTTTCGCGCAAATATATTTACATATCAAGAAACGATATTTGCTATGAATATTTATACTCGTGGTAAGTTCCCGCAAAATTTAAAAATCGCGCGACAAAAAAAAGGATCATCCAGAAGTATATTGTCCTTCGTAAGTTGTTCGCCGTCATTTCACGAAGATTTTGACAAACTCATTTCCAGACCTCCGCGCGGAAACCTTATTTTAAAGTATACTATCTAGCGATCTCCGTTGTGTTTGTTGTACCGGTATAAATCGTTGTAAGAACTTCCGATTCCGAATGGTTACTCGACCTGACCCGTCTACACGTATCACATACTGGTCAAACTGACAGACTTCTATCACCAACCCTGTTTTATCCCATTTCTTGGGGTGGGGGCCGATCTGATTTTGTATACGGATATGATCGCCAACTTTAAGTGGTGGTAGTCTTCGTGTGTTTTCTGACAGCCTTTCGCCTGTACGCATATGACGGTTATGTAATGCCTGTTCTCGGTTTTCGAGGGTCTCTTTCCAGGTGGGGTGGGGTTTATATCGACCGGGAAGGATGGGTATGAAGTCTTTAATTGGTCGACCAAAGACGCACTCTGCGGGGGATGATAGCTTGGTTATCGGGTCTGGTGTATTGCAATATTGGAGGATGGCAATTTGTAAGGCATCCGTGTCAAGGGTGCTGTTTGGGCCCGTATTCTTGGTTATCAGGCGTTTGACCGTTTTGACTCCGACTTTTGCACGGCAGTTAGAATGCGGGTATGCAACAGAAGATAAGCGATGATGGACTCCCCAAGTTGTGAGGAACGCTTGTGTTGAAGTGGCGATAAATTCTGGGCCACCGTCGGATGCCAGCTCGTCTGGGATTCCGAATGTAACAAATACGCGTCGTAAGCAGTGAATCAACCCTATTGCACCATCTTTACATCGTTCTATTATGGGCCAGTTTGAGTAGCGGTCTATGATGACGAGGTAGTTTATTCCCTTGTAATGAAAGTAGTCGGCGCAAAGCAGTTGAAATGGGTAGTTTGGTAGGGTTGACGGTGTGGGTGGTGGGTTTGGGTGGGATGGTGTTGCTCGAATGGCTGGTGTTATGCCTGGCCAGAATACGGTTGCCTCGGCGTGTGCATTCATGGACGTGGTCCCTTGGTGAGCTGAGTGGAGTATGGACAAGACGTTGTTTCTGAGAAGCGGTGGTATAACAATACAATCTTTGTATAAGATGACGCCGTCCTTGATATAGAGGTTTTCTCGGAATTGGAAGAATTCCTGGATCTCAGGGGTTAATTGGTGGCGGAACTCGGGAAAACCTTCTGTGATGGTTGAAAGTAGCTTTTCCATGGTCTTGTCGCTCGCTGTCGCTGTTTTAATACGTTCCCATGTTATTGCCATGGAGTGGGAGGATTTAATGGCGCATGATAAGAGTTGCTCTTCAATGATGGCGGTGGTGGAGTTCCCATCGGGTTTGAGGATGCGAATGCTGTCAAGGGCTATGTTACTAAGTGTTGAAGTTGTGGGAATGTTGATGGCAGCTACGTCGTCGGGTAATGGCATGGGATTCGGGTTTATAGCGCCGGATGGGTGGCGTGAAAGTGCGTCGGCTGCTTTGTGTTTAATGCCGGGGATATGGATCATGGTGAAACGGTATCGAAGCGTTTTTTCCTTGAGATTACGAAGGCGGACATTGGAGATGTCTTTGAGGCATCGGTCACCAAAGACTTTTAGAAGTGGTTTGTGGTCCACTGCTATGATAAGGTTCGCGCATCCAAGGACGAAGAACCTGGCTTTATCAAGGGCATCGACCACTGCGAGGGCTTCACCCTCGGTTGGTGCGTAGCGTGCTTCAGCTGTGTGGGTAAAGCGACTGCCAACCAAAGTGACCTTCCAGCCGGACTTGCAACAGAATGGCTTCTCTTGGGAGCAGGCACAATGTTTTTAGAACAGCCAAAAGCCTATACCATCCTTAGACCAATCAGTGGCGAGGCACGTGGGCTTTGATTTATCAAAGATTCGCACACCGTGTTCGATTTCATTTACGATTGCTATTTTGGATTCGTCAAAGAGTTGGTTTAGCTCGTCTGTCCAGGTGAACTGTGATCCGGGCTTCAGAGCCTCGCGAAAAGGTAACATTCGGTCCGCGGCAGCAAAGGCATATGAAACTTGATTAACCAGGCCGAACCAAGAACGCATGTCAGTGACGTCATTCGGGCGTGGGAATTTGAGGATGGCATCGAGGTATTTCTGGCAGGGTCGAACGTGGTTAGAGGTGATCTCGAATCCCGCAAACTCAACCGTATCCTGGACAAACTTTTCGGGGTTCAGGGTTATGCCATTGTTGCCGCAAGTGTCGAGCCAGTCAACTGCCTGAAAGAAGCTGCCTTCGATGTTGTCGGCCCACAAAAGTGCGTCATCAATGCACTTGGTTTTGTCGGGGATATCTGCAACTATCTCATCAAAACATCGTGTGAAGCTGTCACCAGAGGCGATATATCCTTGGGGTGCCGTTTTGTACCGATATCTTCCCCATGGTGTGATAAATGTAGTAAGGTGGCGGTCTTCCGGGTGTATGCCAACACTATGATAGCCATTCCAACAGTCGAAGATGGTTTTTTTTTGTTGTTAGGTACAGATCGAGCCTGATGGAAAGGACTTTGAGTGTGATGCGTCTCGCGGGTTGCGTGAAGGTTGAGGGCCTGAAAATCAACTGTTCGGCGAGGCTGACCATTCTTTTTAGCGCAGACTACCATCCGATGACACCAGGTGACGGGTTCACCGATGGGAACCGGTTCCACCGATGGGAACCGGTTCCAGGACGCCCAGTGCAACATCACGATCAAGGCCTGCTTTTACATCCGTTTGCCAGTGTGTTGGTACGGGTATGGGGTTATGGTGCGCGACGGGGGTGGCATTTGAGTTTACCATGAGTCGCATTGGTGGGCCGTGCATGAGTGGAGTGGTTGGTGCTCACATACATTGAAGGTACTTGATGAGTAGTAGTCAAGTAGCCACTGCCGGATGCGTTCTCGGTTAGCCTCATTAGCAGGGAAGGGTGGTTGGATGGGTCGAGGTGGTGGTTTTTTGCACAATGGCCAATCGCATGGTGCTGTAAGTGCACTTTGTGGTGTTCCCAATGTAGTGGGGTTAGTGTTCTGAGGTGGATTATCAGCGACTGGCGTGGAGGTCAGGGGTGCTATTTCGCCGATGGTGGGGAATTTCTCGGAGATCATGTGAAGGGCCAAGCATGCTTCTCTACTGAGGAAGAGTCTTTCAGAATCACTAGTAACGTAACTAATCTGGCGGGTTTCAAGTGTTGTACCAGATTTGGACTTGCCAGAGTAGCGTAGGATGGTTGCACCAAGGATATTGATCCCTTTGTTGTTGGCTGCTAACATGTGCATTGTGACTGGAATGAGGTCTTTCTCTTGGAGGCCAAAGCGTTTGATGATTTGCATGCTGGCCAGGCAGCTCTGACATCCTGTATCGGCCATAGGTATCTGGATGATCCTGGAACGAATGTCTGGTGGGGTTATGCCAAATGATTGATAGTCCTCTGGGCATAGTGTAGCAGTAAGTGTGAGGAATGGCTGTGGTTTCGAGGACTGGGGTACCCAGCAGTCATTTAATTGGTTGTAGAGGTGGTAGTCTATGGATATGGGCCAAGAGTTGGAGCAGAGGGAATCAAAGATAGCACTGTCTTTATCATGGTTGCTGTTTCTCATGGAGGAAGGTTTTTTGTTTCCCAATTTTTGCTGACAAGTAGTGTCGATATGATTCAATCGATCACAGTGCCCACATATTTTGCCATAAGCGGGACAAGATTTCTTCCGAATGAATGGTGGTGCCCGTTTGCCGTGGCCAGTTTGACCACAGTAATGGCAGACCTCCTTGGTGACGGGGTGTTAGGGTTTAAGTCTGTCTTGTTGTTCCCTACGATATTGGCTTCGTGTGGAGTTTACTGCTTGGGCTACCTGTAGGCGACCAGCAGATCGTTTTCCAGCTTCCTTTGCCTCGACAAATTGGATTACCTCTTCCAGGGACATGATTTGATTTTTGTGGCCTAGGAGGTCCAGTTAGATTTCAGGGTCAGAGAGGCCACGTGTGATTATGTCACGTAGGATCTGTTCAGTATAGTTGACATTCAAAGCACAGCCAGGACAAGGGATGACAAACTTGCAGATATTTGCTTGGCCACTCAATCTTGCAGCGAAATTCCGGATCGGTTCATCCTGATCTTGTTGCATGTTGTGTAGTTCTACTCGTGCAACCATTATGTTTTCAGCCCTTACTGCGAGTTTCTTGATTGCAGCCATTACTTCGTCTGCTGACTTATTCACGAGTGAGCCACCTGCGTTTCGGGTCAAGTCCTTTCGTAAGTCTTCATCACAACATTCAAGTAGCTGTATTACTTTCTCTTTTCCTTCGATCTTTGTGGCTTCCGCATATTCTTCCCAACGGGTACTGAAGTATAACCATTCTTCGCTGGATCCTCTAGCACAGATGGACGGGCGTTTAACTTTTTCGGCTTTGAACTTTTTCGGCTTTGAATGATTGTGTGGCGGCAGATGTGCTGTTGTGTGTTCCTGCATGGACTGTTATCATTACGGCTGCAAGTTCCTCAGAGATGTTGTCAGTCTCGTAAGTGCAAGTAGGATATGGGCACCTGTGTTTCGGCATCGCTTCGTCGTATTGGCGTAGTTTTCTTGATACTTTGTGTGTAGAATTGTTGTTATTCTAACCTTTGTAAAATCCAAGATGGCGGCCACGATTCAAAATTTTGTTTTTCCGATATTCCTGCAGATCTCGGATACTGTAAGCGAATCTGTTGCATTTGACAGTAGCCTTGAGGTTTGGTAGTTCTTCAACATAGATAAGAAGACATCTATTTCATAGGTAAACAGACATAAATAAAGATATACTGTTCGTTAACACATGTTCGTAAACCCTTGCGAATGTAGAACTACAATACAGTACTTTATGTTGCACTACTGAAGTGTCTCTTAATAAGCTATTCTCTAGAATCAAGAATAGATAACACCCACCAACTCTTCCTCTGTCACTTCAGACAGATTGACAATACATTTAGTAATGGTAAAGTATGCATCTAGGATTTCATTTGGCAGAAGAAGGCGTATATTTCTGGAAGAATCATGAGATTTTACAAGCAGACGGACTGACCATATGAAATAGGACATGCTTTTGCAGACTGAGAAAGGTTGCAGGACTGGCAAACAGTTTTTGTTTCACTTACTTCAACAGATTTTTTGTTACAGCCTAGACAAACCAAAGATCACACTACTGCTTCCTGTTTCTTGGTTGTCCCTGAAAACTGTGTTGTTACAATTTTGATACCAGATATACTTGTGACTTGGCCTTTGACACAGACTAACTGCTCCCCAGCGAGGTTGTGGATTGCTGATAGGCTAATTGGTTTTCCATTGCTGTTAGCAGCTAAATCATCGGAATATGGGAAAAATATTTGATCTGGATTAAGTGGAGTAATGTCAGTCCATTTGGTTATAATCAAGTCATTGTCTTGCTGCTGCTTGAAATTTTTCATCTTTATTGGACTTTTTGACGTGGCAACAGTTTTAAGTTGGTTTTGCTTCTCTGGGGAGTAACAGACTGCTTTCATAGTTTTCTCTTTGAGCATTGAATGATGCAGTTAAAATATTGTCTGTTGGACGACACTGCTTTTTGAACTTGCGTTACGTTATTTAAATAGCAATCTAGGATCAAGTTGCCTTCAAAAATTAAAAGAAATCCTTCAATTCATTTAACGACATTATCAACATAAAAGTCGTTAGAAGTCATGTGTTTATGAAACAATAAGCATTTATTTGTAACACATGTCTTTTCAAATTCAATTTCATATACGTTATTTTACGTTTAAATTCTGAAAAAACGCATGGTGTTGCCGAATCGCCTCCGATGCTTGTGGGCGTAAATAAAATGTCGCAAATTCTTGAATCCCTCGTATATTTAAACCATCCTTTTAGAATGTTTGCTTTTTTTCTCATATTTTGTGAGAAGATTGAATGGATAGAATATCACAGCATATTTTGTCCAATTGAAATGAACACGCACCTGAGCTAGCAGCATTGGTTGAACTTTCTTTTGTCTCTTTTTGCTCGTTTTGTTGACTCATCTATTAAAAAAAAATAGAAGTTCTATAATGGAAGGGCACTATGGAATAATGAATGACTGAAAAACATTTATTTTGGCATTGGAAAGACAAAACGGATCATCAAACACAGCACAACTCCATGGACGAGTAAATGCAAACAAGTTTAAGCTCGGTTTCAAACGTGTTTGTTACGTCAAATAGCCACTCTTTGTAGAAATTGATTGTAATAATCAACTAAAAACAATAAAGGAATGGAATAGAACTTACCGTTACGTTTTTCCCTTAGCTTGCGACTGCAATCCCTTTACAATCATAAGCAGCCCATCGTCCAACGAATGTTACGTGACTTACATCATGCATAATATAATACACTGATATGCATGACGTAACATTCGTTGGGCTATATCATGTTACAACGTTCCGTTTCAATTCTTGCTGCAGCAGTTTTGTACGATTTGGCAGCATTTCACTTGCAAATAAAATAATGGGATATAGATCATTTTTGAAAAAGGCCAGAAAAAAACCTAAACAGGTTTTTTAAGTCAAACGAAAAATAAAAAAGCCGAAATTGAGTTATTTGGCTGAAAAAAGGCCATCTTAAGTACCCTGGATGGGTATGGGCGACAGGGCGAAACCAGCCCCTCGTTCGCAGTTATTTTGTGCCCAGGACCAATGCGCATTAAGCCTGGATACGAGGATGCGATCCCGCTCGATATGGATTGCGGGCTCTGGTTTCGAGATTGCACTTGATACAACTAGTACTGTTACAGTAAAGTCTGATTGCAGGTAATATTATACATTATGATAAAATTATTGTAATCACAATTAATTTAAATACAAAAGATTTATCAGTTCTAAGTATCACTTAACTGGAAACATTTGGCAAGGCTATTAATATACCACGTAATGTACACATACATTATGATACAGACAAAAAATTGGTATTTTTACAAAAGGTATAATGTAATTTGGTTGTAGGGTTTACCAAGCTTTTCTTTGTAACACACGAGCGTGAACTCTTGTGTTCCCGGCAATTTATCTACCTTGGTCTTGTCGGGGTATAGGAGGTGATAGTGTTGCACACGATCCGATAAACTTTTTATTAAATCGGCTGTGTTTTTGCACAGCTTTATCCATGAGTTCGCAGACACCGATGGCAGGGGGCACTGTGATGATACCTACATGAGGGAGTTGGCCGAGTTGCTCATCTTGACTTGAAAGCCAAAAATGTATTGGTTAGTAACCCATACATAACTAAATATGGCTAACAAAAGTAACAAAACCTTGACAAAACGTGACTGAGGCGGATTATTCTTCCAAAAAAACAAATTACCAGCGTTTTCTACTTTATTGCAAGAATTTACCAGTGTTTTCTACCATTACCGGCAAGAATCTATCCGCATTCTCTACCATACCTTTGTGCGATTAATTCTCGAGTTTTACACATTTGGATATGTACTCTACAAATGAAGGTACTGGAACAATCAGAGAACCAAATTGCCCTTTGACTTCATCATATGCCTTATAATAGCAAAACATCTGATCAAAGTCATCTAATTGAGACTGGGTTAATTCCTCGCTGCACATGTCACAAGGATGCTGTTTGAGCAGGGTTGGTAGATTTTATGAATAAATAAGCCAAATATATTAACATAACATTTGTTTTCTTTGTTTAAAACAAAGGAATCAAAGGGCCGCCAATAACAATGTTTGGCTTATTTATTCAGTAACTTACCAACCCTGTGTTTGAGGCACTTTCGTAACAGATAACCAGCAACATATGTAATGGCATTGCCTCTCATCAACTTCGCTTCAACTGATGGGGCTTGATAATCGATCTCTCTTACATCAAATGGCTTTGGCAAATGGAGCTTCTTTTTATCTATCTCTTCCTTGATCTCTTTTTTTGCTCACTTCTGAACAACCAACCGAGATGTTATCCAAATCTGCAACACAGTTCCATTTGTCAGAAGCAGGTGTTCATAAAAAAAACAGCCTTCTGAAAGGTTTCCACAATTTCCACCTTGTTGTCCAATACTGCCAAAAAATTTTCAAGTGGGTCTTGATTAAGGTGTTGTGCGCTTAGGTGTTTGATGGATGAACAGGATGACTGTAGTGAATTCCATAGCATAGTTGTGGCATTAATCGTCATCTTTAGAGCCTTCTAAATTATTTGTCGCATCTTTACCATTTCTTGTATTTTTCACTTTAATGGATTTAACAAATGAATACATCTCACTCATGAATTTGCAATGATCTGAATTTGATGTGATTGGGCGATTGAGTGGTTTCTGGCTTTTAAAAGATGAGCTGTTTAGGCAATCAAATGCTGCAGAGACAGTATGACTCAATACTTGAGTAGCCAACTTGGCTCTCATTTTCTCGAAATTGTTTGGAGAAAGATGTCTACTGGTTAACTTTGGGCAACATTTGATTGGATTTTCTGAGTCAATGTTGTAAAGAGAGGTAATAAATATCCTTCCATGATGCCACTTTACCCTCAAAATGGTAATTGTAATTGATCAGGTTATTTCTTACTGCCTTAATTATGTGGGGTGGATCCAGAACAGCCTCATACCCAGGTGCTTTATTAGAAAACATAAAGGCTGCATTCAGCGTAATATAGAGATCTGTGGCTGAGATGTTCTAGCGCGCAGGGGTGCTTGGGGAGGATGCGGCAAATAAAGCGCCTGCCTGGCAGAATATGCAACAAATATGGCGCCGGCAGACGACTTATTCATATTCATAGATGCAAATGAGCAAATTGCCGTACACCCTACCAACCAGGCGGTACATTTGGGAAAGATTTTGTGCAAAAATTATCTCTGTGTTGTATTATTTATCATTTTCGAATATTAAAGCACAAACAGTTGTTTACGAGTGCTGAAAGAAGAGAATCTACTCCGATATGCAATGATTTACATCAGTTTTAGGTTGCACATTTCTTCCATCTGTTTGACTTCTTTATTAATTTGTTTTTCTTGGGAATCTGTTATTTTAACACCTCCAGAAACACTAAGAATTGTGACTTTGACCTGGTACGTTTTTATCAGTACTGAGTTTTACTTGAAAAATTGTTGCAATTTCACATTATGGTCTTTTGCAAAGCTCATTAGCCAGTTCAATGTTTCCATCATCTAATGCAGTAATAGCAGCAGCTCATTCTGTTCATCTAAGCCATTTCCCATTACATTAAGTTCATTCTGCATTACAGAAATATTATGCTTTACTACCATGTGGTTTCATTAACAAATTAGTGTAAATAACTGTATTAAATATTAAGAAAAATTAACTATTGAAACCTATGTAGAGAGTAATTCATTAATATTCCTTTATAACACCAACACTCTTTGGTATACTGTACTGTACATTAAATTCAACTGGTGTACTACAAAGCAAATAATAGACTTAATTCATCCCTAGAGCAATATGCTTATATACATCACACAATGTAGATGCAGGTTGTTTACAGTATTCCAAGAAATTACTATAATACATGTATGAATTATATTGTTCCATAGTCCTATTTACTACATTATACACTCAAAAGGAGATACATATTTTCACACCAACAACCATTTTCTTTTTTGAAGAATGTGGGAAAATTTCTTTAATTCCCCGAGTCAAAGTATTCTTTTTATTATCAGCTTTGCCATGAAAACTCATTAATTAATAATGTCCGTTTTTCATGGACATTGGAGTCTTCACAATAGTCCAACAACTGATTGATTTATATCTTCCACTACCTATAAAAAGCACAAATATGTATAATTTATAAACAACAGCCCCAGCCCCAGAGTCTTGATATATAATATGTACTTATGTTTATTGTTGAATTCACACAAACTCCAAGCATTGGGGTTAAAGCATGTTTCCCTGCTGAAATTATACTTTTCCCTCCTCTTTCTGTGGGGTGCTGGTAACAATCTGACCTGGAGTTTGTTATTGTATATCACTAGTAACATGCATATAAATTGAAACTTGATAGCATATTTGATATAGAATGAAAAATATCAATAGAGGAAATATTTAAATCTCAAGGCAACTAAGCACTCACCTCTAACACTCAATTCTTGGATACCAAACGTGTACCTTTCCTCTTCCGAGCTTCATGATACTTTTGTAAGGAAATTTGTAAGATGAATTTAAACCGTGTTAAATGCTGCGCAACAGCATAGTAACACAGAGGAGTACACCCATACACTGTCACCATATTACAAAATGAGATTTGTAAAAATTGTTGTAAAATAAAAAATTACAGTATAAAGCTACCTTCAAATGATAGTTCTTGAAACGATCGTTCCAAAATCCAAATCATCCACAATTTTGATCACAGGTTCAATACTTTTTCAAAATATATCTACATATTTAGCCTTCACGCATCTCTCACTTTGCAAAAAAGGAGCCGGAAATCTGCATATTCTGCCAGGCGCTTCGTTCTCCTGTCGCGCCTCCCCAAGCACCCCTGCGCGCTCGCACATCTTAGCCACAGATCTCTATATTATGCTGAATGCAGCATTTATGTTTTCCAATAAAGCGCTTGGGTACGAGGCTGGATCCAGAATGTAAAAGATTTTTTTGCCATCGTGCAGGAATCACGGCTTTTCTTCCGTCACACCCATTTCTCTTAGTAACTTCTCAAAGTTTGATCCAATATTACAAACCACAGCCATAACTTCCAACCCAATTCCTTCGACTTTATCAATGATTTCTTTTAGCTTTTCTTGGACCTTTTCACTGCTGCATGTTTTCAGTAATTCCTCGAGCCATGAATGTAATAGCAGATGTTGCCAACCTGCTAGTTTTGATCCCATCTCCATAGTCTTGCAGACCAACTAGTTAATCCTTGTCGCTCTTATAAAAGACATGTGTTTTGAGAGACATCTCATCAAATGATATGATACACTTCTTCGCCTCCTCAGACATGGCATTTACCTTGCTTGCGATTACATCCAGGGCTGTTTTGGTTAATCCAGAGACATTTGGTAGTTTGGATACCCATTTTAATAATGATGATTTTGATGGCAGACAGAAGAGATTTTAAACCAATTTGTATGCTTTTCCACTGAGATGATATAAGGTAAGTGCAAATGCTTTCGTATCATTTGAATACCTACGACCTCTTGGAGCCTTTGCTGAGTGGATTTTTATTTAGGATTCTATAAATTTAACAAGATGCA